>NC_049984.1:2599270-2649211 GCF_000003815.2 Branchiostoma floridae
CGCTGTTTAAGTCTTACGGAGATCAAAGGCAGTCAGCGCACAACGCCGATTCTCAAGTAATATGTGTCGTCAAGCTGATATTCAAACAAAAGCCGATCTTACTTGTTTAAAGGGACAACTTCCATATGTCCTTATGACAAGCATAGCTTGCAATGCAGAGATTTTGGCCATGTAAACTAAACAGTGTATCTACAAGTATCATCCGAAAAATTTTTGCTTCCAGAATTATTGGTAATGGTCTTTGCTATTAGGTTAGTTTGGTTGGTTGGTTGCGTTATCAATTTGCAAACAGGAGCAGTGAAACTTTCCATTGCTAAAAGTTTGTGCACACCATTTAAGTGCTATTTCATTGTTGTACATTAACCTGTACTTTGTTTCAGCATTACACTATTTACTATCATGGTAGCCGTTATTCCTTGTTCTCATATAAAGGACTGCTTTGCTGTAGAAAGAATACTGAAGCTAATGATTAGCCTACTTCTTTGTGATACTATATGAATGAATTATGTCAGCCCTTATTTTTATGTTAACTAGGATTTAAGCTTTATCCTATACCTCTATTTTGTACTTTATGTAATAGTTGTTGCCATACTTTGTACCATGTACAATTGTCGTGCAATAAAGTTCTTCTATAAACAGTAAGTATAATGACCCTTTCTCTGTGCCCCCCTCCCCCCCAGGACTGTCCCAAGGACACTCGTGACTTCCGTTCGCAGCAGTGCGCAGAGTTCAACAGCAAGCCGTTCCGCGGATGGTACTACAAGTGGAAGCCCTACACCAGAGTGGAAGGTGGGTCTATAGTAGTAGTATACAATGTAGGAATGTCTACCTTGAATCCATAAGGTGGTTCTTAGAGTTAAGGCTAGTTTGCTTTCATCCGCGGGGTTACCTATATCTGTTATATTATAAACAGGGTATTTAGGGATATAAAGTCAGCAGACAGTGGCTTCAAACTGCAATATTTTAAAGAGATATCAGTAACCAGTTTGAAACCGACATCTGTCGATCGGGCATCCCTAGATTTGCTGTTTCTAAAATCAACGGATATAGGTTACCCCACGGATAAAAGTGAACTAATATTATATCTATGACAAAAGAGGAAATCTGAGTCTAAGGGAAATGTTTGTATACTCAGTTTCATGGAGTGAATACAATTCGTTTTCCAAGCAGTCTGTTTTCATCATGACTTCTTGCTTCTTGAATTTTTTGTCTTAAACATCCAAAATACCCTTGCTCTGTCAGCAAGTGTGATGTACAGTGGATCAGGTTTTCTTGAGCAGGTGTTTCCCCTTCCTCTCCTCTCAACCTTGTTTCTTTAAGACACTCGTCCAGGCCAAGCCCAAGGTCACCTCAAGGTCACCAGCGCCCCTTCCAGGCATGCAGGTTAAGATGACCTTCCTCCTTGAAGGTTTGCACAGCTGGAAAGTCTTAGATATCGGAGGCGTTGACTCCTTAAGTTTGTGGCTGTGAGGTGATTCTGTGACAAGTCCATGTCTTGGTGATGCGAGGCACGTAATGAAGATAAATTGTGGAATTCCAGTATTCTCCGACAGCGTGTCCAGTGTTGTCTGAAAGATTTGTCTGTATGTACTTAGAAGATTTACTAAGTACAAGGTCTTCGGTCTTCATACATTTCAAAGCTGTGCAGAGCCTATACTGTAAATACAAAAATGTATGGCAGCAGAAAAGAAAACCACTGAAAAAAAAAATTAAATTCCTTGTTACTGTTAAGACAGATGTGTCAAGAGAGGTAAACTTACATAATAAGAAAAGTACTTGATCAAACTTCACGTCACTTCATGTCACCTCTGGTTGCCTCCAGCACAAGTAATTTTTTCTAAGTTCCAGCCAGTTCCTGACTTTTGTAAAGTAATCTAAAAACCTGCAAATGCTTGCAGAAATCTTGAAGATCTTCCTAGACCACCTCCAAGACAAGGTCCACTGTGGATAGATTCATTTGGACAAGTGGGGGCACTCCTGCCCATCTTTAAGGCTTCTGTTAAATAGTTGTAATCTCCACTTCAGCTGCCCTTCAGTGTGCACTGAAGCTCTTAAATCCTCCTAGTATGGCCCTAAGACATGCCCTGTCTCAAGCAGTGGTGAGGACAGTACCAATCACAACCTGAAAGGAACGACAGTGTCCTGTTTTCTGTTAAGTCAGCATTACTTCTAAGACATGCCCAAAGTCCTGAGGCATTCCTTCTGCATTTCCTTTAAGTCGTGGCAGGTTTAAGAACTTGTCAGGCCAGTGACAGCTGGAGGTGATCGGTGGGGTGGTCACTCCAGAGCAGACAGAGGTGAACCCCGAAGCTGGCATGTCGCATTCCTGAGGATTTTTCATCAGTTTATTAGACATAGTTTTGGGAATTCTAGACTTGCAAAATTCAAATGTTCAGTTTAGATATAGGGAAGATTCAACAATTGTAGGTAAATTGCATCACCAGATATGTCAAATAAGTTGATAAATTTTAATATGCCACTTCAGTGCTTATGGAGGTTAGCACTTAAGCATCCATGCATGTCACATTCCTTGAGTTTTTCCATCTCTGAGTCTATAGCTCAGTTTTTAGAATAAAGCATCAAGTTGGCAATTTTAGATGGAAGGAAAGGTCCCACATTTCGATAGACCAAAGCACATCAGATACATGCGGATGGTTTTCAAGTCACTTCAGGGCAGGGAAGGTTAAGGCCCGAACCCTGCATGTCACATTCCTCGCAGTTTTTCACTGCTTTATTGCAGAGGAGTGGTGGCAGGTTGGGGTGTTACCCAGTAGTCCGTGTCCTGTCCTGCTGGGCTGGTATCTGGGGCAGGGATGTCATGCCGAGAGCGGAGGAATAAAATAAAAAGTGTAAATGTGCAAAGCAGGTGGATTGAGATGTAAGAATTTAAAGTATTTGGGGAGTACAAGTTAGATTATGTGCCATTTGCAACCAGCAAACCATGCGCCATTGGAAGCATTAGGCTTACGCAATGTACTTTTCTGACTTCTTCACTTTTCCTGTCTATCTTTCATTTTTCATCATCATCTTTGCTTTTCTCTGCTTTTTTATCTTATCTTCCATTTGTTTCCAGTATTCAATGTCAGGATCTTGAAGCTGATTGGCAACTATAGACTATTCTTTAGTCTATATTTTGGAGATTTAGCTTTTTAAATCATTCATACAACAATTATTGCAATCAATGTAATGTTTTCAGTGCTTGTGTTAGGACTCGGACAATTTAACGGTCTAGGTGACGCAAGAAAAGGGATCTACTACAAAGTTTGTAAACTGAAGACAACATCCACTTTCTTAAGGGTTGGTGAAATACTGCCACAAAGGGTGTTCTTGTCAGCTGTGCCTTGTTTGTTTACGAGATGAAACCTGGTTTAGGAGTTTAACTGGCCATCAAGATTATCCCTTGTTTACCCAAGTAAGGAGGCTTTATTTCCTCCAAAGTAAACAGATGCTGAAAGTGTTTATCTTGGGAGAAGTTTATAAACGGAGAGGTTTGTTTACGGAGGGAGAGAGAGAGTCTTGGTCAGTTGACCTTGGGCCTTAAGTGAAGGAGACGACTTGAGGTGTTGAGTTGGCCGACAAGGCGTGCACTGAGTTTCTTTAAGAAACAAGAGGGGTGATGATGGCACCTGGAGTCATCTTGACTTCAAGTTTAACCCTTTCCATGCTGACTTCTGTAGTAATCAATCCAAATTTGGAACATATATCCACCCTCAGCTAACAGGAGGTTAAGGGATGTCTACCTTTTACCAATTTGGCAAATCAAAGTCGGGCTAGCACACCGATCAACTCGTCCTCCTTTTCTGCATTTGTCTTCTTTATCTGCAAATGTCTTCTGGATTTAATTGTGAAACTGTAACCGTGGTTCAAACAGTCTAATTGTTCTGTTGAAGGCTTCTGTCTCATCAGATGTCACATGACCCGAGGTTCCAAAAAGAGAGATGCATCATGGGAATGTCCTTGGAATGACCCTCCTGATGACAACCCTGGATGTTCTTTCAGGTTCCCTCCAGGCCAAGACTGGAGATGATTTTCTTGAGGAAATTCCTTCCTCCTTAAAGACACGTTAATGACCAACAGGTGTTCCCTCAACAGATTTACCTGGCTAGAACCTGCTGGGTGATTATCACAATTGTGACCCCTCCCCCCTCTGTCTTTCTCTGTTTTGAGTTAAGGTCATCAATTTATTTCTTTGGTTCTTAATCAATTTAAGGAGAGAGAAACAAGGTTATAGTAAAGGTTAAAGGTATTCTCCAACACAAGTCTGGTTTGAGCGGAAGCTTGACCAAAGTAAAGTTAGACCAACACCAGGTGAGTGGATGGAAATTTGGTTAGCGAGACCTTGTGATGAATAATGGTTAAACCTGACAAGCACACTGTTGTATCAACTCAGATCAACTTTCATGCAAAGGCAAGTTGTTTGGCCCAGAAACCAGAGGTACTGGGTTTGAATCCCCTGACATGCCACCAATGCCCAGCCCTTGGGAAAGACAGTTTGCATGACTTTCCTCACTCCACCCATGGGTTACCGTAATGGGTACGTGACTTCAGTTGGGAGGTAAAATGTGGTGGACAGAAAGGGTTGGGCTCTGCACTCCTATACTGTACCCGAGACATACTGGATAACATGGAACCCACAACCACTATCGCCTCAAAAGGACTGCCCTTACTTTTACCTATATCATCACACCTGACAAGACGTATGCCTGTACGGCATGGGATACTGCTCCAGACCAGGACCTACAGAAGCTACAAACCATGCAAAATCGGGCGGGAAAACTAATTCTGAAGGCTCCACACAGGACACCATCAACCGAAGTACACTCTAGGCTGGGCTGGAAGGACATTAAGGCAACACATCAGTACTACAATGCCGTACTTGTCTACAAAGCTCTGAACAGCAAACTCCCACCCTACATGCGCCAGATGTTTGTCTATTGCCGAGACCAAAGCACAAGAACAACCAGGCAAAGCACAAGTAATCAACTTGCTGTGCCAAAACCCCACCGAGAAACCTTCAGAGGAGCCATCGCCTACCGTGGACCCACCATCTGGAACGTCTACCACCGGACATACGCACAGCCCCAACTCTGGCTTCCTTTAAGAGACTCTTAAAGTAACGGGAACGGCCAAATGAACGGACTTGAATAATGTAGCAGTTTCTATCATGTATTCTGTATGTATGTAAATGTAAATGGTGTATATAGACGTATAGGACTTATAAGGACTCAAAACGATGTAACTTTATCTCTGTTATATACTTTGTCTGACCCTTGCCTCTTCCCTCATGACCTCAATGAAAAGCGGCCTGCAGGCCGATTTGAGCTTTCATGAATAAATAAAGGTTCAAACAAACAAACAAACAAACAAGTTTACCGTGACAGTCATATTTGACTGCCAAGGTTGCCGTGGCTTGAGCTTTTCTGAGAACCTTCTGGAATTCATTGCTTTCTCACTTTCGTGGCAACATTTTACACCTGGTATACTTCGAGGAAACCTGGATGAAACTTTACATCATAAAGATGGTGAGAATTCAGAGCGGAAGCATTTATCAGAGCAGCTTGTGTTAGTTAGACCACTACAGGCCCTGCCCCTATTAAACCCTTCCATGTTTCCTAGATTGGGGTCCGGACACCTGCTGGTCTGCATAAAAATTCACAGCTTGAAAAAAGTTGTTTTCAATCAGGGCCCGTCATTGGTCAGCCCTGGTTCCAGGGTTCCCATGACCTTGTGAGTAGAGGTCAGGCGGGTTGGGGTTAGAGGTCATGAAGGACAGATTGGAGCAAGGAGTCGTTAACCGCACATCGTAAATCTCACCTGGCCAAGGCCATGTGGTCTGTGTTTACTGCTTTAATTACTTTTTAAGAGCCCGTAGGGTGGGAAACAATAAATCTGAGTAGAAGTTGAGAAACTACTCACTTCAAGTTTAGAAGCCATCTTGGTCAAATGAATAAAGGAAGTTCTTTTATATCTATAGTTCCAAATTTGAAAATCTCACCTGGCCAGGGCCATGTGGTTTGTATTTACAGCTTTAATTACTTTTTAAGAGCCTTGGGGGGGGGGGGAGGAAACAATAAATTTGCCTAAAATTGAGAAACTAGTCACTTCAAATTTTAGAAAGACGCAAACATCTTGGACAAATGAAAAGAAGCACTAAATTGAAAAATCTCACCTGGCCAGAGCCATGTGGTTTGTGTTTAGAGCTAACTATAATTACTTTTTAAGAGCCCGTAGGGTGGGAAACAATAAATTTGAGAAACTTAGACTCACTTAACTTAGAAAGACACAAACATCTTGGACAAATGAATAAAGGAAGTAACAAAGTCGTTACTGAATTGAAAAATCTGACTTGGCCAAGGCAATGTTGTCTGTGTCAGCTAACTATATTTACTATTCAAGAGCCTGTAGGGGATTCAAGGAAACAATAACTAAGATTAAAAAGGCTGACTAACATATTGGACAAATGAATAAAGGAAGTTCTTTTTATGTTTGTAGTTCCAAATTGAAGAAAATCTCACCTGGCCAGGCTATGTGGTTTGTGTTTACGGCTTTCATTTTAAGAGCCTTGTGGCTTGGAACTGAAGCCTCAAATTTGTACATTGTTAAAAATTCAAAGACTTTTGGAAAGGTACAAACATGGAAAACAATATTATTGCAATAAACAAAAAATCTTTATATTTGTATATTTGTAATGGCATGATTTAAATTTCACCTAGTGGTGTGTGTTGATGGCTCACTGTAATTACCTTTTAAAGCATGACAGGTGGTTTTGGAAGCAAACTTCTCAATACATTCTCAAGATTTGGAAACTAGTAACTTGCACCTTGAAAAAATGTATGGACAAGAAAGGGAAATATCTGTTTATTTATAGCTCTAGATTGTATATAATCAACAATATGTGGCCATGTGGTTTGTGTTGAAAACTCCCTATTACCTTCTTTAACAATATAGACTAAGAACCTCTAGCTTGGGAAACAAACTTTGCAATACATTCTAAACATGGCTCAACATTCGGAAAGCAGTAACTCCAAATTTCATGTACAAAGATGCATGCACCTTGGAAAAATGAATAAACATGAAAAGGAAATATCTCTAGACATTCATAACTGTAGACTGTAAATATCAACAATATGTGGCCATGTGGTTTGTGTTGAAAACTCCCTGTTACTTTGTTAAGAGCCTGTGGCCTGGGAAACAAACTTTGCAATAAATCTGAACATGGCTCAACTCACACCTGCAGGGCAGGAAAAGTAAATTTATAACCGTCTGTCATGTATCCAATATTTCTTAAGATATTTTGTTTTTGGCAAATGATATCCCGTGGCTAAGGAAGCAGCCTGGCAATAAATCTTAACTCAAGATTATCCTTGTTAAGGCTGAAATTTATGTGCTGTTTATTTCCAGTGTCTGACCAGTGCAAGCTGTACTGCATCGCTGGAGATGGTTAGTTATCTAGTTAAGTGATGGTTAGTAAGTTAACGGTTGGTTAATAGTTTATTTTCTTGTTATTTCCAGAATCTGACCAGTGCAAGCTGTACTGCATTGCTGAAGACTTTGACTTCTTCTACGCCCTTGCCAGCAAGGTCAAGGATGGAACGCGGTGCGTGGAGGAGGGCGATCGTCTCGACGTGTGCGTGGATGGAGCTTGTGAGGTCAGGGGTCAAGTGTTTCATCTCTCTCCCGCTGCTTCTGTCCATCTATCCATCCAGCCATGCCATGTATTGTAAACAAACTATAATGGCAGACATTTTTTGTCATTCATTAAAACGAAGATCTGCAGGATTTTGCTAATCAAAGACATTTGGATGTTTCAACATAGGCAGCTCATATTTGATCAAAAGGTATAACAAACTGGCAAAAGCACAATCAGTCACATTTCGAAGAAAAAACAACAGGATTGAGAAAAGAAGATATTTGTATAGCTGTGTTGTCTGCAATAGAAAGTTGCTGTTCTTGATGCCACAACTAGTGCTGTACTTGCAATTGTTCACAGTATTAACCAACTGCTTGTTTCATGAAAGCATATCAAGCCAAAGGAAGACACAAACCTTACTCATATTGAGTGTATGTCTGTGTTGTTCTCCGTAGAAAGTGGGCTGCGACCACGTGCTTGGTTCGGACGCGACTCACGACAGCTGTGGCGTCTGTAACGGAGACAACTCCACCTGCGACTTCGTCTACGGAGAGTTCCACGACATGCCCGAAGACAACAGTGAGGATTTACTCATTTTATTGCAACTTATTGCTGTAATCATTTAAGTGACATGAGCAGAAGAACATAAAAAGTATCATAATATTGCCTTTCTGACGTCAGCCGTAGCATATGAATAAAAGCGAAATTTGCGACCTGAAAACTTTTGAAAGGATGGAAGTTCATCATCATCCAGTCATGCTGGTTGCACAAATTAAACATTTCATTTCATGAACATGAACATGAACGAACATGACTTTGTCCCTCCATCTTTCTCTATCCTCCATTGGCTTGGGCAGATCTTCCACTGGACAGCAAGCTCCTTCGCAAAGCTCTTAAGAAGTCCAAATGACATTTTTCGCCTTATCCACAGAATATGACATGTGACATGAGCAGAAGAACATAAAAAGTATCATAATATTGCGTTTCTGACGTCAGCCGTAGCATATGAATAAAAGTGAAATTTGCGACCTGAAAACTTTTGAAAGGACGGAAGTTCATCATCATCATCCAGTCATGCTGGTTGCACAAAAGAACATGACTTGTCCCTCCATCCTTCCTTCCCTATCCTTCATGCCTCCTGCCTTAGGTAGATCTTCCACTGAACAGCAAGCTCCTTCACAAAGCTGATGTAGAAAACCAAATGATATTTTCCTCCCTTATGATAATAATACATCTAGTGTCTATTTGCAGCCAGTAGGTACCCAATTTTTTTTGGTAATGATTTACGTGCTCGAGACACCTCCTTGAACACGGGACCCCCGTTTCACGTCCCTTCTGAAGGACAAATTCGTGAATTCTTGGTCGTACTACAACATATCCACAGAATATTTCCCAATTGTGACTAATCAACTTGTTTCCTTCTTGCCACAGAGTACTTCCCGATCGTGACGATCCCTCCAGGCGCCCGCAGCGTGCGAGTTGAGGAACTCAACATCTCCTCCAGCTACCTGGCCATCCGCGACCTCGAGGGGAAGTACTACCTCACCGGGGACTGGACCGTGGACTGGCCGGGCGAGTTCGACATCGGCGGGACCACCTTCCTGTACAGCAGGCCGTACAACGAGCCTGAGATGCTCACTGCGAAGGGGCCCACCAAGAAGGCAGTTGTCATCGAGGTAAGGCGTCTTATAATGTAAGACGTGTTTTACATCTGAAATCAAGCATCAGAGGAAGGAACTTGGAATCATCATGATAGTGCAGATGTATTTCTTTCAGGCTGAAATGGGAAAATGTGCAATTGCAAATCTTTGATATCATGGCTGAACTGCTCTTTTTGAGTGACAGTCATAATGGTCTATTACTCTTCTAAATTCTGACCATGTTAGTCTGAAAGTGCTAGCAATCTCCAGTCAGGGGTTACATACAGGACAGTCATACTTCCAAACTGAAATGTACAGTGAAAGCAGGAAAGTTCCAAATGGATGACTTTCTGATAAATTGTCTGGGAAAGCAGCCGGGAATTTGTGAAGTGTGTTAAAAGCCTAATTGCTCGCTTGTGTCCCAAAGCAGTGAGGAATGCAGGAGACAAAGGGTGTGTGTTTGGAAGAAGTGAGCCTGTAAAACTATCAACAAACACTTCACTCACTTA
Organism: Branchiostoma floridae; assembly: GCF_000003815.2. NCBI lineage: Eukaryota > Metazoa > Chordata > Leptocardii > Amphioxiformes > Branchiostomatidae > Branchiostoma > Branchiostoma floridae. Next base: position 2,609,050 of record NC_049984.1, read on the forward strand.
GAACTTCTACTAAACTTCAGGGATGAGTTTTGCTGATTGACAAATGATTTTGCTATTCCAGCCAAGTTTTGCTTGAGGGGAATCAGATTTGGGCCTTCAAGCAACTTATTTCGTCTAAAGAATGATCATGAGAAAGAAAAAAAAGACTCTGCTTGCAACATTGGCAGACTGTATGATCTGGATGATGAGAGAACTTTTGAAATTTTCTGCTGAACAAATATTGTGTCAAAGTCATCTGCCTGGTCCCCAAGGTCACTTCCAAGATGGCCGCCATCCATGTGTGATAGACAGGCTAACATAGTGTTAATCCCTGTATAATTGATGTCAGAGGCTGTTGTTGTAACAGTTAACTTCCTGAGCACACATTAGGACAACGTCTGAGCCGCCATCAAAGGCGTCACGTTGGTGGCTGGTGGTTTCGGCAGGCCGGCCCCGCTCAATGCCCCAGTGTTCCGCCCTTCCCCCCGTGATGGGATCATGTTCCTCTGTATATTTTTGGTTCGGACTGTCAGCCATTCACCATCTCCAAACACAAGTACACGGGGTCACGACCCTGCTCACGGCACAATAACCAACGACAGGAGATTGTGTATAACCATCGATCACCTGAACGTGTGTGTAAACCGCCCCTCCAGGAGGTGAGGAAGGAAGTTTACCGAGAAGAGGGGGGGGGGGGTCTGTGGATGTACTTGCCTCATTCCTCGCAAAGATGCCATTGGCATTGTGTACAGTATTTGACTTTTCTGTCTTAATTTCTGCAAAATTTGTTGGCATAACTCTACAAGTTGTTGATGGTTTGTGATGATATTTTGTATGTGGGTGGAAGTTTACATGGAAGAGGGGGGGTCTATGGAATCAGATTTACTTGCCTCATTCCTGCAAAGATGCCATTGGCATGGGGTATTTGACTTCTCTGTCTTTATTTCTGCAAAAATGGTCGGCAAAACTCAAGAAGTTAGTGATGGTTTGTGATGATATTTGGTATATGTGGGTGGATCTTTGGCCCTGCTTAGAGGAATTCAGTTAACATTGTTACATATGGTAGAGGACCATAGTTGCCGTACATCGTACCAGTTACAATTGTTGTGCAAAAAAGTTCTTCTTCTATAAACATGGGACCATTAGAAAATCAACTAGTTTATATAGACAAGATCTTCAGGATTTGCAGTTTCCAGTGCTCCGATGTAAAGGTACACCGGTTGCTGTTTAAGTCACTCATATTGAGTATGACATGGAGCTAAGAAAATCTGCAAGCTTTTGCAATTTCAAACTTCCCAAGGAAGCAGTATCACCTTTAGTCTTTAAACATTTGTGTTCCTGACTCCTCAAGGATTTGATGTTTCCACAGCAAAGCCAAACAACATGGTGGAGAAATGTAAAGATTTATTTTGGAGGGGGTCCTGTGAGGGCAGACGGGTGGTCCGCCCTTTTACATGTGGTTGGGTCTGGCAGTCAGGTGGTCCTTGGGGTTCACTGCAGTAGGGCAGTGTACCAAAACATTACGAGTTAAGGAACCGGTCCGGACCTGTACCTGACAAATTTGACAAAGTAACCAGTGGTCTTCCAATGATGAAGGAAAATGGCTCGATCCTTCTTCAGATGGTTGGGTCTTGCAGTCAGGTGGTCCTTGGCGGGGTTCACTGCAGTAGGTTACAGTACCTAAACGTAACAAGTTTAGGAACCAGTCCAGAGGTCCGGACCTGTGCCGACCAATTTGACAAAGTAACCAGTGGTCTTCCAATGATGAAGGAAAATGTCTCGATCCTTCTTCAGACAGTTAAGCCTTGCAGTCAGATGGTCCTGTTTTGTTTCGTCAATCACGGTGACACTCCAGTCTGTTACTGTGTTAGTCATCTTGCTCTCCAAACTCCAAAGTAAAGAGGACCTGACTAAGCTTTAATTAAGATGGAACACCTAATTTGCGTTGCGTACAGTTCAGTCTGATATTTAGACTGTCAGTTTCCAACTCAGTTGCTCACTGTTCCTCACACATTCTGATGATACCTTAAATGTTCCTGAAAAAGTTTCCTGGGACAGCAAATAAGGGAAGGTCTCTATAATAAGAAAATTCTCACAATTAAAGTTTACCTTCCAAAGGCCAACCCCACCTGTTTTCCAAATAGCATGGCTGCTCTCCGGGGCCTGTTTAGACGTTTTCACGACAGATTTGATACATTTTGTGTTCCCAACTTTAGTAACTAGGGGAGTTTTGAAGTCTTGTTTGCTGCATCTTAGTTCTCATACAAATGCAAACTAATGAAAAGAATTTCCCCAAATAATGCCTCCTCCTTTTTATAAGGTTTACAGGTTATAGATTCAGAAATTAGTAATTTTGCAGGCAACTTAATCCCTCTGCTGTCATCCAGACTTGTCTTGGCTGACCTATAAGTGTAGCAAACCTTGGCATCAAACAGTCCTGTATTAGTTTATCTCCAAGTACACTGTTGACTCTACAGAAGGAACACTTGTAGATATTTTGATTCTAAACTTCCGTGTTTTCCTCTCAAGTAGGGCCTGGCAATGAGCAGTACCAGGCTCAACTTTCTGGTTATCCAGGATTTCCAAGAACAACTGACCTACCAAACAGACCATGTTTATGTAGGCTCTTGAGAGGGCTTGGCGGTGTTTTGAAAATTGTTTTGAGTGACGTTCCTTTCTTTTGCGTACAGTGACAAGTTATACAAGTACGGCAGTTTGCTTAGTACAATGTTTATGTAAAGAAACCACAAAGGATGAAAGTTAGGTTGTAGAAAGAAGTGATTAAAAGTTTGAAAACAAGGCTAGTTCAAGGCTAGGAGAAAGAAAACATTTTCAAAAGCAATGAATTCAAACTGGATTCTTTACGTAGAGACTCGAGCACAAGTTGGAGGTACTGTAGCTTAGATTTAAAGTCTATATGAACATGTGTGATTTTCCTTTCAACTAAATTGTAGGGAATTTCTCTATGTAAGGGAAGACATCTGCACCTTTTGTAAATACAGGTGCTTCTCAAATGGCTGCAGCGATGCCGGGAAAGGCTCAGTTTGGGTAAATATTTGAGTTCATTCTCTAAACAGAAAAGTTTGACATGATTTGTGCCGGCAATATTGTGATACCGAGGCAAACAAGAGCGCAGGGCTGCAGCTTTCACGCCGGAGTATTTATAGCACAACTGTTTCTCCTGTGCAGTAAAACTAACAGGAATAAATGTCAGCGTGTCGGACTTGCTCCCATAAATATTTCCCGAGTGTTTCCTTCTTTTTTCCGTCACTGAAAGACACAAGGCAGCGGCATCTGAAGTACCTGTCATGTGTGTCGGGGCTCAGACTAACTTCTAACAAAGACCAGGCAGAGTTTGGATATACGATAGCCAGCTATCAAGACAACATGGCTTCTCTGTTAGGATCTGTATGCTTGTCATCTGCAGTTTATAAGAAGGCTGCTAGGAGGACTGTCATTGCTGGCATCTTTCATGACTCCTTGACATATTTCTTGGAGCTAGATCCAGTCTTTCTCAAAGGCTTCTTTCCCTCTGTATTTCCCCATAAGTAAAAGAGGGTCTCCTTGGGGTGTTCCAACAATGGTTAACACTGACTTCAGAAGAGCACCCTATGATATCATGCTGAAATCAAGGCAACAACGCAGAGTTTGGTCGTCTATGAATTATGTGAATTACAAATTACAGGAAATCAAAATAGGCTTCCTATACATATACATCTTACAGAAAAGAGCATGCAGACCCTCTAAAAAGGATTCATTGGGAACTTCCTAAGCCAGAATCCTGACACAAAACTCCACCACAGCCAGTGAAATAATAAACTCCTTGCCACGTGTAATCCCCTCCTGAAGAGGCAGCGTTGAGAGGCGGGTTAGGGCTGAGACTGACGAGTGTTTATAAAAATGACAGGACGTCAAACAACGGCCTATACACGTTAAAGATGGAGACATGCTGGCCAATTTTCCTGATAGCGCTCCTCGAAGAGCTGGTGCTCGGATGTTGTCAGCAAAGATTTACAAACGGAAGCAGGCTCTGTACAATGTCAGAATATGCAAACATATCTTGAGAACAACTGTTACAGTACATTTCTAATACGTTTGTCATTTGTGATTCGTACCAAAGTTTCCAATATACATTTGGCACATTTTCCATTTGCATCTAGAGTTGAGATACCAGCATTAAAGATTCACTTGATAAATTGTAGTAATGACTTAACTTTTAGTACAAATCTTTATTGTATATGCTGCAGGAATAGCATAGAATCCAAGTCCTTTCTTTGTAAGTGCCAGGCTGTTTCGTGTATCATTTTCATGTATTATTAAAGGGAAAGGCACAAAATACACCATTCTTCCTCACATCACAAGCTGCCACCGAAAAATCAAGACAATAGCCCGTCAAGGTCAGAAGATACAAATAAAGGAAGTTCTGCTGCAGTACCAATGTCACATACTAGGGTGCCCAAAGTTGTCTTCTCAACATCTTACATACCAAATATCTTCAGACACAGACACACACACAGACACCAAAAAAATATATCTCCACAGGCACTTTTCAAGGAGATAAATATCTTGAGAGGTTTCTAAGACAGTGTTTTTCCCCTCCCACCTGTAGCTGCTGGTGCAAGGTGAGAACAAGGGCGTGGCGTACACCTACACGGTTCCGAAGCCGGCGAACGAGACGGAGAAGGAACCGGTGCCGAGCTACTACACCTGGAGCGCCGTGACGTCGCAGTGTTCCGCATCGTGCGGGGGAGGTGAGCAGGGCTCGTGGTTACTTGTTTATTTCATCCATTCATCAAATGGCCAAGATCAAGTGGTCAGGAGTAATCTCCAAGCAGATCCTACAATGGCATAAGCTGGCCAAGGAGTGTAGTCAGCCAAGAGGTGTCCATTTGCCATGTAGCGAAACACACTCCTAAGCCGGCTTCACTTCTCTGCCAGCTTTTGGATACTATATTATGCTACCGTAGGATCTGCTTGGAGATTAGTCAGGTGTTGAATACCTGTCAATTCTGGCAAGATGTAGTTTCCAGGTGCCTGACATCAGTTGGGGAGGTGAAAAGGCAACAGGAGGAGAGAGCTGGGCCCTGTCTTCCAATATTGTGCCCTAGACACAGTGTATAAAACTGCCCCTACGTCCTCAAAAAAATACTATGGGACTGCCTTAAGTTTATCTTTTTCATTTGTCCCAAGCCCTCAGATCATAGGACAGGAATCAATGAGTTATGATAAACAAAGAGATTTTTGATACTGATAGATGTTACGATATTAGTGTATCATGAAGCAACATGTAAAGCAACTGTAAAGCAACATGCAGCATTCTTCTTTACATGTACACTGGTCTCTCAAAAGACAAAGTCACCAAATAGGAGACTACATATGGAGTCACATTAACATTAGACACTCCTTGACACAGCTATGATTTTTGTTCTTACGCATTTTCAATGTAGGCAAAAAGATTCAACATGATGTTTATCAGTTGCAAGCAAACATTTATTTTGGAAGACTTTTTGCTGTGCATTATAGCTTCAGCAGGCTGGTCGGATACAATTCAAACTGTCCAACACTGATATAAAAGGCATGCCAAGATCAATCCCTTTGATATCAAATTCTCTAAATAAACTGTAGTGATAGAATGGCACAGGAAGTGCGATATAAAAGCACAGTTTAATGAAAACAGTTCCGACCAAACCTTTTGTCGAAATGTCTCTAACGGAAATCACCCCATTAACCCGATGGGGTCACGTCTCCGCCCAGACCTCTGCTGTTTTTTCTGGTCCATATTTACACAACAAGCCCCGTTCATAGGTGATTATTTACACGAGAAACCTGCTCGGAACATCCGTCGTCACCTGTTGGCTCGACTCGTGCCGATTGTTCGGCGAACGCGCCGAAACGCGGTCGTAGCGAACAGCACAATGGACCGACTGTGTGCCTTGGACAAAACGGCACGACGACAATCCCTTTTTCTTGTCGTGTTTTCATATTTTCTGTCAGCACTCCGGGAGTGGGTGCTGTTTGGGGGATGCCATCGCGCACAAACAGGGAGGGGGGGGGGACAATGCGGGACCTGTTCCGCCGTTTGTGTCCACCAAATGGCCCTTTTCACTGCTTAAGTGAGACCCGTTATTACAGAAGGTTGCCACACGGACAGGGCTGTCACTTTGTTTAGGGTTTGCGGTAAGAAAGGTGCATGTGGTTGGTCTGAGGAATAAAAAGGAAATGATCTTGTGCTCAATTCTATCATTTTATTTTGTGTGACCACACACAGTAAAATGTTCGGAAAGACATTTGAAATTGATAAAGTCAAATCTACCCGGAAAGACTACACAGGGGACCGATAAAATCCGGTCTTTGTGGACAGGTGGCCACTGTAGTATAGATAGGATCCTTCAATGGGATAATTATTTAAGAGACCACCAAAAAGTGGTCACAATGACCAATTGGTCACAGGTCCTTAAATGTAGTGTTCACTAGACTAAGTATGAATTTGACTGTAAATTTGTCCAAAATCTGAACTTTCTCGCCAGTTAGGATGTACATGTAGTTGGTTTAGATTATCTAAGAGACTACCAAAAAGTGGAATCACAAAGACCATCTGCTCACAGGTCCTTATGTGGTGCTCACTAATATACTGTAGCTTTGACTGTTAATATGTCTAAAATCTTTCTCGCCAGCTTGGCTGTTAGATGGTTTGAAATCGAAGATCATGAACTACTATTCCCCCCACACATTTGTTCCACACACAGTTAAGTTACCTGACAAATCTACTCACACACCCCTCCAGTAACCGCACCCCCCTGCCATGTGTCTGTGTTTGTTGTGGTTTGCGGGGTTTGCCCCAAACAGGAGTATTGTTCACAGTAAGCCGAGTAGTGTTTGGTTTTCCTGTCCGGCGGCTGGCGGTAATACAAGAAGTCCTGACTTTCCCCTTTCTGACAGCAAAAAGCAACGTGTTCCTCAGTATTTGTCGGTTGATGTTCTTACTAAGAAAACTTTTTAGGATTACTTTTAGCAAAGTTCAGGATAACTTTTACCAAGTTTAGCAAAAAAATCCTTTTTTCAACCTTAATTTCACTTTAATGCAGTGGAACTCATTGTCATAAAACACAATACCGGTAGAAAACTCCTCATAAAATACAGGCTACAGGGAGTGAAAAATGCAGGACTGGTGTGTCAAGTAGTGTAGAGTGAGCTTATTATCTAATGTTGACTGAATATTTTCCTTTAGACATGCATGTACCTTTACCATTGTAAAAAAATTTCTTATTTCTTCATATACCTGAAATTTTCTTTACTCTGTAAGATATATGGTCAACAATTCAAGAAAGATATAACTGAGAAGAAGTTAACTTCAGAGGTCAGAGTTTTCAAGCCCTTCACCTGGCCCCTTCCTCAAGGGCAAAGGGTCAAAGTGATCAGTGCCCCCCTCCCACAGCACACCATTTGTCCAAACATCCCTTTATCACCCCAAGTAGTTTTTTCTAAATGTTCCTTAATTCCTGTTTGGTAAACAATGGGTCATTTGTCCCGGACAAGGACTGTCTCAAGTCCCACGGGCAGTTCCTTAAAGGAGTTGTCCGGATGTCTTTGTGCCTGTTGAGACGAAGCAGTTAATCTGTCGTCTGATGATGTTGTGACAACAGGAAGGAATGCAGGCACCTGTCATGGCGGCAGCGGACACCCAATACCTCCTTAGCGTACCTAATTAACGAAGGTTAGGTGATCTGTGGGGGAAAAAAAGGAAAGTGTTTGCTCAGCTGACCTCACCTGTGGGGAACACCTGCCCCTAGAACAGGTGAAAACCTCGCTCCGCTGAGGTGGCAACTTTTCAGAGTCAAACTTTGAGGTCACGTTTCGTTTCCATGTCTGTGTAGAGGCAGCTGACAAATTGGGCCAAACAAGACAGGAATCCGTGATATGTTGTTGCCTGGCAACTCGTCAGGTGTGGGGATGCGAGAGTGAGGAGACGGAGCTAGCGGTTGTGGGCTTGCCTCAAAGAACTCGATAAAAAATGCAAAAGAACAGAAATATGAAGGAGCTTATAAATTGCCAGGTACACAAATGAAGTTTAGACATCCAGAAAGGAAATGTTTTAGTTTTGTAAACGGTCAGACGTTTCAGACTGGGAAAGTCACCATCAGTGTCACTAATGGAAGACAAGGGATGCTGTCTGAAACATGTGACAGTCTACAAAACTTATTAACATTTGCTTGAGCATACTTTTGTATTGCGTGTAGATTGCAAGGTTTCAAAATTCTGACATGACTGCAAACCTTCAAGTTCAAGTAGTGGTGTCGTTTTCAAGATGTTCCCTCAATGTTAGTAATTAGTAGGAGAATGGTTTATTTCTTGCTCTCTGACAGCCAAGATGTGTCTCAAGATATGATAAAAATTTGAAGATAATTTGTTGCTTTTTTTAAGAAAAGGCCTATGAACTCTCTCCCCTTCCTCAGCAGCCATCTGCACAGCTCCTGCGATGTTTTCCCCCACAGGAAGTGGCAAACTGCGTCGCCACACTGCTAACGTTTGTGCCCGGTGTTGTACATTTGTTTTCACGGACAAACACCGAGCATTGGCCGGACATGTGCGACAGATGGGCTGATCGCCTGGACAAATTTCTGTCCAAATTCTGCCTTAGGCCACACCAATTTGATTTGTTGGTTCACGGATTTAAAAAAAAATGCTTAACTGAAAAAAAAAACATCATGAAAACAAAGCCAGAGGACCAGTGCCTTCAGGTGCACTCAGGTTTATGGAGTGGACATGTTCATATTCAAGTTTTCCTACCTGCCTGTTGCATTTGTGATGTCTGCTTGGTATATTTTCAATTTGAAAAATCCCTGAACCAACATATTTGAATTGGTGTGGCCTAAGGAGAGATAGATTTTCAGTATTTTAGAAAAGAAAATCTCCTGAGATTCTTAAAAGGCTAACTTCAACTGACGAACCAAAAGGCAGGAAAGGATGTTAAAAACTTGCTTTCTGCAAAAAGCTGCATTTTTTGAAAGCTTTGTACTTGGTTTCAAAAGCTATTAATAGAAGAAGTGGGCCAAAAGACTCCCTTAAATGATAAACATTTGGGTGTTGTTCTTGTTGTCCAATATTTGAACACAATTAGCTAAGTTTAGGCCGTGCTACCGTTAGTTTGAAAATGAGGGGGGGCAAACTCATTGCTCAAGCCGGCGGCTCAGAAGCCTGGAGGAGGCTGGCAGGCTAAACCATTTTTAAATGAGGCCACAACAAATCATTTCCTTGGTTGTCAGACATTCAAAAAGTAAAGTAAATTTGCAAGAGGTCAAGGTGATAACAGGGTTTGGAGGTCAGTTCAGTTCAGTCCCTCCAGATGACTCTGTCACGCATGACACTGACAGATGTGATCATGAGGTCCCTGTCTTGTAGACCAACATCCTTCTCTATCAACCTCCTAAGGGTCTGGGAAGGATTGGGAGGAAAACTTAAATCCTAGTTAATGCATATTCACTCTATGAAACTGTGTATTCCTTAGGGTATAGACTTTCCTCTGTTTTTATGTTGGGTTTTTAAGGTCAGCAACATGTTTTTGAAATCCTTGAACCAAAGAATTGAATCATTGTGGCCTAATCCAGTTCACCAGTTCAGAGGATTTTATGTTAGAAACAACCAAGTAAAAGGGGATATACTTAGACTTTATAGAGCTGAAGAAAATCCAAACTTCCTCCCGTGACACCTTAAGACTTTGTAAACCGTTGAGCACGTACAAGCCTGAAGACCTACCAGACAGTTTACACAGCAGCACTTCAGTTTACGTTTCAGCCTCCTTTGAAGCGGCTTTGAAGACAGTGTATCTCTCAGAAGTGCATCCCTCGAGAGGGACATGTCTGTGTCTTGAGAAGCCGAGAAGTTTTCCTTAGCCGGTACTCCAGAAAGACACACCTGCATCACTTCTGAAGGTTACAAACTGAAGACGTCTGGAGAAAAAACAACACCTTGTCTCTGTTTGTATATATACATAAGGCCTTGCACATATAATTACATGTATCACACCTGATTTTAACACGTTTCCACAAAAAAATTTACTTTTAGTGGTGGTCACTTGCACAGGTTTGACTGTATATCAATGGCCAGGTGGTACTTACATAAATGTATGTAGAGGTGGTCACCTGTACAGGTTTGACTGTATATCAATGGCCAGGTGGTACTTAATGTAGAGGTGGTCAATTGCGCAGGTTTTATCGTATACTGACAAAGACCTGCTAGGGTTCACTGGTCCTGTTGCTCCCACGTGTGCATAGAAAAATCGCATTAAGCTATACTGAACACACATGATGTCAGACTTCAGGAACTTTTTTCTATATAGAGGTAACCCCCATGGGTAGAGTAGGGGTAAAGGGTTGTGTGGTGTGTAAACCAGAGGTGGCACTATCCTCTCTCTCTGTGGTGAACGGAGCTTGTAGCTGTGCTACCAGGTGTATACAAGAAACCTCAGCCAGCAACAGAAAAACAGATTATGTCATAGTTCAGGAACTTCTTTAAAATTCTTATTGAGGAAGGTATGGGTGGGATTACCCCTTCTTTGGTTGTTTGAGTTTGACTGTAGTTCTTATACCATGTGAATGGAGAAGTCTTGGCAAGCACTGCCAACACAATTGATGTGACTGTCATATTTGTAAAGGGATCTTTTTCATGTTGAGGAAAACCCCCTAAGGGCTACAGTGTGTATCCAGAAAGCTCTGAGCACTTAATGCTGCCTTTCTAGTCTCTTGTGGACAAAATGCTGCTCTGTTTAACTGCGGTTGTGGCTGTGTATGGGGTAATCAAGGTCAGCAACAGATTATGTCATAGTTTAGGAACTTTTTCCAGTGTTTAGGGAACCCCCATGCCAAGGGTGTGTGTCGAAGGGTCATGTGGGTTGTAAATGTAAGGCCGCACCATCTTTTATTCTAAGCCAATAGCTCTGCATGTGTGTCCGAAGGGCTCAAAGTCAGCAATAGAAAACAGCTGATGTCATAGTGAAGGAACTTTTTGAATGTTTAGGGAACCCCCATGCAGAGGGTACAGGTGGCGGGGTCATGTGATGGGCGGGCTCCACCAATTCACTACCTTGGTTCTCATCTTGGACATTTTGAATCAAAATCTAGCAACAGGTCAAGATGAAACAGAGAGTATTTTCTAGAGTAAAGTATACACTTTTCAAAATTTAAAATGTGCTTCAAGTTGTTTCCAAAGTCTAGGTGTGTACTTAATGTGAGCTTCTTGCTCAGTTGAATGGGAAAAGGACTTCCTGAAACTATTTTCATCATTCTTTTACTTGGGGAATTGATTGAACAGGTATGGCCTAAAGGTGGTGTACTGCTCTCCCCTCTCCTTGCCTCAGTAACCCCAGACAAAACAACAGGCTGGACAGGAGAGGGGGGGTGGGGGGGTCACAAGAGCAACAAATTACTACATCCTCCTGGAATGTGCGACTCACCTGGCCGCCTCACCTGGAGAGGGTCAGGGGTCGTTAAGGGGTTTATAGGTAAACAGTAGCATTGTGGGTATACATCAACAGGTGTCAATCACGGCTGAGTTCTGAAGTTTTGGGGAAGAGACTTTTTCTGGATTTAGAGCTTGAGGTTTTAGATTGATTGGGTTTTGTGGTATCAACTGTCAAGAGGAATTTTCAGCATTTGGAGTCGCTGCTGTGCAATCTTTACTTTCTTTAAATCATTAGATCACATTTCACGTCTTGATGTCACATAAACCTTAAACATGATCAGGAAACAATACCTCATCCTTAAAAGCTCTAACAGGACATCGAGGGCACCTATCACATTTTTGTGGAAGTACAGGAACCATTTGTTTTTTTTTTCCCTGAATGAAAAGCCTGAATACTGACAGGCAAGGGGGACTGTTTTAGAAGAGACAAAAAAGTTGACTTATTTTTCTTTTCTTTTGTGTATTGCAACAATGGGACCACATTTTTACCTACATCTCCCACCAACTTACTTCTGTGCCCAGAAGTGGTATAGCATAGATCAAACTCATTAGAAAAAGTCTGTAAGCATCAAGATGCAATTTTTGTTATAGAAAGGACAACAAGCTAAGCATATTTTTGTGTTCTTTTCTCTGTGCAGGTACCCTTGTTACTACAGCCCAGTGCCTGTGGGACCTGTCACGACAAGTGGACGACTCGTTCTGTGACCAGACCACCAAGCCGAGCACAGGGACCCACCAGTGCAACATGGACCCCTGCCCTCCACGGTTTGTACACTTCTTACCTCTCATCTTAAGGAACTTGACATTCATCCTAAGGAACTTACCTGTCATCTTAAGAAAGTTACCACCATCTTAAAAGATTAAGACACTTCCCTGTCATCTTAAGACACTTGACTCTCACATTAGTAAGAGACTTACCTGTCATCTTAAGAAATTCAGTTGTCATCTTAAGAAATTTACCTGTCATCTTAAGAAATTTACCTGTCATCTTAAGAATCTTACCTGTCACATTGTCCCTTGTCCTGTTTTCACCAATATTCCCTCCCTGTGCTACATGTAATTCCCTAATCAAGTCATAAAAACTTGACCTCTTCTTTGCTCGAGCTGCAGAGTTTCTCCTTCTGCTTTCATTGCGTTTTGCTGTTGTACGCCGTGTTCATTTGATCATGAGAATATCCCAAATCCATATATATATGTGGATGCTGCAGGTTAAGGAACAAGTAGTTGATTTAAGGTGATGGTGAACTGAATTCAATGATGTTGAAGTTACAATTTTTGTTTCCTTTCAGATTCGATCTTTCTCAGTAAACAGAAAGGGATGATTTGCCTAAAGTGAACACGGTTTAGTAATATACAATCTAAAAATTTAATGATGAAACTTTTTAAAATGAATCTTTATCTTTTTCCCGCTATAGCTGGATTGCGGGAGAGTGGGGGACGTGCTCTAAGTCGTGCGGAGGAGGGAAGCAGGCCCGTCCGGTCAACTGCACGCGGAAAACATCCTCGCAGGAACAGGAACCGGTCGACCCAACCGGCTGCAAGAACCAGCCGAAACCGTACAGCGAGCGGAACTGCAACATGCAGGAGTGCCCACCGCAATGGGTGGCTGGGGACTGGAGCGAGGTAGGCTGCGCAATGCTGCCATCTAGCAGTTTGTGTGTGAAGTGCATGTTTAACACTAGTGACTACAGTAGTTCCATACAGCGAGCGGAACTGCAACATGCAGGAGTGCCCACCCCAGTGGGTGGCTGGGGACTGGAGCGAGGTAGGCTGCGCAGCATTGCCATCTAGCAGTTTGGGTATGAAGTGCATGTTGCCAAACTTTGTTGAAACAGTTGATAAGTTTGCTTAACAATCATCGGAGTTTTCTATTAGCACATCCTGTGCCATGAAGCCTCTAAACGGTACTGAAATGTGTCAGGTTTTACCTTACATACATTTACATGTTGTATTTTACACTACATTGTACTAATACTATTTTATGTTGCCTACTCCTTTGTATATCGGATTTCTTCCTTAACTAACATCATTATATAGCCTGTGCTTGAGTCAGATTCTTTTAAAGATACAACCTCACAAAGAACTGGAGCCATCTGTCATTTTCGTGTTATTTCTCATGCGTTATATATATTGTATATCTTGTATGTTTTCACTATGGGCCAGTTGGGGGCTGGAATAAAGAATAAATGGTGATAATAACAACAAATGGAAATGAACCTCTACTGTCTCCCTCCCCCAGTGTTCGAAGAAGTGCGGGCACGGGTTCTAGATCTGTTTTTCTCCTCTTCTTTCCCCAGTGTTCAAGTTTGGCAGTGGATTTTGACTGTCCGCAGGCTTGAATAGTTTGTTGACAACAGATGTCAAACTACTGTAAATGCAGAAATGTTCGCGGTTTTCGCAATGGCTGCTTTACCGCGAACTTAAAACCACTGTGAACATTTTTCCATTATAGTATGAGACTACAGACTATGGGGCTACCGCGAACTTAAAACCACCACGAAATGTCCATTTTCCCACTACTGCGAAAGTAAATCCCAGCAAACTTAAATGCTTCTCATCTTGTCTCCCTTCCCTGTAGTGTTCGAAGAAGTGCCACCAAGTTTAGCAATGGATTTTGACTATCCGTAGGCTTGAATAGTTTCTTGACAACAGGGAATTCACTACAATATCAAACCAACTTCCCATCTTGCCTCCCTCCCCCAGTGTTCTAAGAAGTGCGGGCACGGGTTCCAGACACGAGAGGTGGAGTGCAAGAGCAGGCGGCAGGACCAGTCTTACGTCATCATGCCAGACTCCCTCTGCAAGTACCAGATGAAGCCCAAGATCCGCCAGCACTGCTCCAAGAAGTGTTCCCGCAAGATGATGTGGTTCATCTCTGCCTGGAGCCAGGTACGCACCTTCCTCCTTAACCCTCGTCCTGCCGGGGGAGTCCTTAACTCATACCAATTTAATTTGTTGGTTCATGGATTTTACAAAAAATATGCTTAACTAGAAAAAAGATTGAGCCAGCGGGTACTACAGAGGATGGTACCCAGGCTTTGGTGCTAGATGTCAACTAGTTATGCAAGGGTCAAATTCCAAACCACTGCCCAAAATATGTACAGATTATGCTCATAACTATATTTCTTAAGTTTTGAGTGGTGTTTTCTTCTCGTTTATGTCTTACTTTTCATTCCCGCTTGGGCACCGGTTGGGGAATGTGACTCTGGCATCAGAAAGAAGGTTAAGATTTGGAAACAATAGTTGTTCCACGTCAGTATGGTTACATCACCTGCATGGAGTTTGGATTAAGCATGCCATCTGCATGACTAACAAAATTGAAATGCATCTATGTTTGTTATTGCTAGATACAGTTTGGACTGTGATTCCAACAGTTAATTATGGACAAAGATTAATGGCTGTTCATCTAACAAAGTATACATTGATGTTCTGTAACCACAAAGGTAACACTTGCTGTAGTTTTGGGTATTGGAGCACAATGATCTACTGAAACAGACAAGCATGAAATGTTGCTTTATCGTTGGACAATCCCCCCACCCACAGCATCAATGGTTCACCCCCTCCCTTGAGAGTATCATTGGTTAACCAACTCCCCACAGCATCGTTGGTTAACCCCCGTCCCCTCCTCCTGTCTCCTCCAGTGCTCGGTATCTTGTGGCGAGGGAGTTCGCAAACGCTTGCTCAAGTGCGCCACCAAGGACTCGAACGGCTGGTACCGGCAGTTCCCCGAACGGCGCTGCTCGCACTTGAAGCGGCCGCCTGTGCAGCTCGAGGAAAAGTGCGTGAAGCCAAAGTGTCCGAAGAACCGGACGCAGGAGTCCTTGCCGAAGTGGTACACTGGGAAGTGGTCGACGGTACGCATGCTTGATAATGAACCTGGCCTTGTGCATACACACAGCATGTCGAGTTTGTTAAGGAAGCATTTTGGTGTGAAGTGGGAACTAACTGAGTTAACTCTGTCATGCCTTTTGCTTGTTGATAAACAGAATTGAAAATAAAAGCAATTTTGCATAGATGGACAATAATAGAATGCAGGAGAAAGATTATAACAGAACCAAAGAACATCTACTAAAATCTTGCAGATTAAAAAACTTGAAATCTGAATAGCAACTCCAATATATGAACTTTCAAGTTAAGATATCTTCATTGGACTTTCCAAGGAAGCGGACTTATGTGTATGGAGTAAGTCCAATTTGTTGAGTAGGAATCAAAGTTTAAGTTTATTCTGTGTTGGTAGAATGACTTCTACCAACACAGATGAACTTTTGAGTTAAGATATCTTAACCTTGCCTTGTTCTGCAGTGTTCGAAGGAGTGCGGCGGGGGCCTTCAGCAGAGACTCGTGCACTGCATCGATGCCAGCCGCGGAAGCCGAGCCAACGGCTGTCCTGACAAGTCCAAACCTCCCACCTCCAGGCAGTGCAACCTGGACCCCTGTCCTGAGGAGGGTAAGGGGGAATTCTGGTTTTCTTTTGATAAATATTAGAGATACCACAAAACTACTGAAGAAGATCACATTCAAGAAATTCAATCACTTGTTCCTTGGTCTAGGGGCTATACCCACAGAAGTCTGTTTTCTTTTTGATAAATATTAAAGCGGCAGCAGGGACAGCTGAAGAAGATAAAAGACTTTGTACCAGACAGAAAACAGATCTCTTCCAAAATTCAATCACATGCTCCTTGGGCTTTCCAAAGAAAGATACACCAAATAGCAGTTACTCAAGCAACTGGGATTTTTTTTTTCAAAATCATATAAAAACATATCCAGTTGCCTGTGTAAATGCTATTTAGTGCATCATATTACCTGGATGTCTAACGTTTTTGCTCCCAAGGAAGTTGCAAGGAAATAACAGTGATGATAATATTTTTCGTTTGTATGGTGAAAGGATAATGGTACTACTGGTAGATTCTATTCAGCTTAGATTCTAGTCAGCTAAACATAGGCTAGATCTTATTTCCTTGTGTTCTGATAGGATTTTAGATAGTTTCTTTACTTGAGCAAGACTTGGTGTTTAAAGTGTGTGTTTTTCCTGCCCACAGAAGACGAGAGCTCCTGCCAGGATGCGTTCCGCTGGTGCCACCTGGTGCCCCAGCACAACGTGTGCGACCACAGCTTTTACGGGCAGAAGTGCTGCAAGTCCTGCCGAAAACACAAGCAGGAGCAGGCCAGCTGACGTGTAGAGACTCAATAGCGCTGTGCTGGTGTTGGCTGGGATCTACCTAACTGGACTTACAACCATAACTGTACATGAAACAACAGAAAACTTCATAATTCTCAAGGAAACACAAGCAGGATCAGGCTAGCTGACGCAGCAGTGGCGGCGTAGAGACTCGATAGCATGTGCTGGTGTAGGTACTCTCTGTTTGGACTTACTTCAACCTACAACCTACAACCTCCAACCTACAGAATACTTCATAATTCACAAGGAAACACAAGCAGGAACAGGTTAGCTGACACAGCAGTGGCAGTGTAGGGACTCAATAGCACTGTGCTGGTGATGGCTGGGACCTAGCTACGTGTACAACCGAAAACAGTACAGGAAACTTCAAAGCTGTGGGTCTGTATGACAGGAGCAATATCAACAGCTGATAAGAGGAGAGGAAAATTTGCAACCAACCATGGATTTACAAACAAGCTGTCATTGAAGGGCAACTGTCAATGCTGACTATCCAACAGTAGAAGAGGCGAATCTCTCTGCAAGGAGGATGGGACAGCTTTGCAACAACAAAAACTGGATGTACAAGCTAGAGAAAGGCCTTCAGTATGGATGCCTAATCTATGCCAAAGTTCCCAAACAACTTAAGCATCATCAACTGTAGCACAGGTGCTGAAGATACGTGCTATTTCTTAGTGGTGGACAGAAAACATACAAACATTGGGACAGCCAAACAAGCTCCTTGCAAATGTCATCTGCAAGACTCAGCACAGTGCTGTTATTGTTGTTATCAGTAGATTTTTTTAATGACTTGTTTTTGAAAGGCAGTGAAAGAATCAGACAATGAGGATGTAGATTTTTACAAGGACGATTTCGGAGGACGTTCTCCTTGACTTGTAACTTAAGAATTCCAACGTTTTGCTGCTGAACCAAGAAAATTCCAAGTGGGACTTGAAGAAAGATGTCGAAGGACTTGAAATCAGTTTCTGGACTTGCCATAGCCTGCTCGGTGGTGTTGAACTGGGGAATATCATCCAGCGTGTGAAACAATCGAAACTGGATGCAAGACCAAACCTATGCAAGGTTGTGGCACACGGTGTAGGGACCATAAACTGGTATGGGACCACTCACTCACTACGCAATGAACGATCCTGAGAGGATTCAGACAAACGCGGGGAAAATATTGCTTTCTATTTAGCAAGAGACCCTTTGAATTTCGTTTAGATCGACTTTTGTGGCAAGGAATTACTCGAGCAGTAGCCTAGACAGAGCTGGCCAAGGAAGTCAAGAAACGACGGCTTCTTGAAGACTTGCCGAAGTATGAACTGATCTCTCACATCTAGAGAAAGATAGATGTAAGAAATATTACATCTGAGAACTGTTATCAATGACTTATTATATAAGTAGCACTGTAAAATACTGGGATAAATATTGTACAGAGGGCGTCGAACTCTCTGAAATTCAAAGGAAGTTTCCTTTCTGCCTGATTTTTGGCATTTTACATGGAAATATTGTCTACCTTGATCATTTGTATTTATTGTGCCAGAGAAGTTATATTTTCATATATTATATAGAATTGTGGATATTAAAGCTTGCGAGGCAGACAGCTACCGAAACGTTTGTTGTTCAGTACTGTGACGGTAACTTGACCAGAGGAATTTTATTTCGACACAGGCCAGAAAAGCAGTGAATCATGATAATAGAAAAGAACACACGAAACAATTAAACTTCTGAAAAGATGTACCCACATTTTGGACTATCAAACTCCACTTCTCAAGGAATGAGGCCCAAGAAAAAATATTGTTTCCTGTTTCAGTCCTAAAATATATTGTTTCCTGTTTCAGTCCTGAAAAATATTGTTTCCTGTTTCAGTCCTAAAAAATATTGTTTGATTCCTGTTTCAGTCCTAAAATATTGTTTCCTGTTTCAGTCCTGAAAAATATTGTTTCCTGTTTCAGTCCTAAAAAATAAGGGTAGGCAAGGATTATTTTTTTGGCCAAAACTGTGATGCAGTACAGTTCAACAAAGTAAAACTGAAATCCATGAAGACACTTAATATTTTTTTCCATGTCAAACTTTAATTTTGTGCACCATGGTTACAAATCTGCTTCCATGAAATTACAACATTGGATTGCTTATTCTTTAACAAAGACTGGAGTTGGACAGTCGAAAATTTGTTCTTCATGTCCAATTTTTTGTGTCGGCAATTACAGTTCAACTTTGACCCAGAATATCTCAAAATTGATCAGTCTGAACAGAAAACGTCCCGGTCAGCTGTTTGTTCCGCCCTGTCACAGAAATTGCTGTAGCTAGCTTCACCTTGTTCAGAGTATTATGGGATGTAAAAGTTTACTGTATAGTCACTGCAGAATCTAACACTGTTGGCTCGCGTCCAATTCGCTACCTCGGGGGCGCTGCAGAGGTCTCTCACCGCGTTCCTAAAACTCTGATGTGATACCCGTTCTGCTGTAGAGCTACATGTAGATATTGTTGATCAATGTCGTGTCTTTTAGAAATGTAGAAATTATTATTATTATTCTGTTTGATCCAGATTATATACAATGTACTGGCAAACAGAGAGAGAGAAAGCTGAATATGTATTACAAATACAACTAATTTATCTACGAGATTCCTATGGAGGAATGTGCAGTCCTTGCAGACCCCTGTAGGTGGCGCTGCCGCACGCAGATGTACATATTTGAAACTGCAGCGTTCGTGTTGCTGGTCGGACAGGGTAACGTCAGGTCGTAGTCACGCCCGGCTCGGGGGATGGTTTCTCCGACTCTGCTGCTCTGGATACAGTGTTTTTTTTTTTTAATTTCTAAAGGAAGACAGGACAGTTTGGGCCTTTACCAATTCCAGTCTAACACTTGCAAGACAATAATTTGTGTCAAGTTGAAGATGTCATTAGAAATTAATGACTGAATTAAAAGGAACAGGGTCACACACATTTTTACGAAAGTCGGTCCCTCCCTATCGATCCAACATCCACCGTTAATAATATGGAACTACCTGGCCTGACGAACTCTAAGAGTTCTCTATGAAACATTCTAACTTTAGATAAATAACGGTAATCCTAAGCCCTGTACCTTGCCTTCTCTACTCTCCAAGCAGAGGTTGAGTCGCGTAGATATAAGCGACTCAACCTCTGCTTGGAGAGTAGCCTTCTCTGAGTTCCTGACAGTTACCAGAATCTATCTGCACGACAGCCAGACTTTTCTTGCCAGCAGAGAGCAGAGTTGTACAGAGGACTGACCCCCCCCCCCCCCCCCCCCCGGGCATAGAAGCTGTAGAAATGGGCTCATGTAACAGTGTACAGACGTATGTGTATGTGTAAAAAACTGATACTTGGTGCTACTGCGTATTACTTACCATAGAGGGGACGGTGACAAGTACGAATTGGAAAAAAAATGGTCATTATTATCATTATTATTTGTTTATTTGCACCAACTCTCATGTCATAGGAAATTTTTTTATTGACTTAGGGGTAGATGTGTATTTTTTACCACTTCAGTTTTGAGCGAAAAAACAACAACAATTGTGTACTGTGAACCCAGAATCTTGTGCAGGTGACTGGAATTGTTTTCCATCATGTTTTGGGCTCTATAACTTAAACATTAAAAAATCTGCTGTTCATTCCAAACATTAGAACTTTTAAAAAGCTTTCAAAAAAGTTCTAAGGGTTCAATAGTAATCTGTCTAAGGTTCTTTAAGCACAACCAATGGGTACTTACTAATACATCCAACGTTTCGGTGTCTGTCGGACATCATCATCAGGGTAGAAACAAGGGTAGATGATGGTGTCTGAAAGACACCGAAACGTTGGATTTAACCATTGGTTGTGCTTAAAGAACCTTACTATATGATTAATTGCCAACCTGATGAAGTTATTGACGGAGTAATCTGTCCAGTAATGCAGCTTGTACTCTTTAGTACAAACCTGGTGTGTTATGCTATAATAATTATTAATATCAGCTTACCAGGAATAATACAATACAAAGGAAGTCATACAAAAATTCAAGGTAGATTCCTGCACTTGGAAAAAATAATGAGTTAAATTTTGAAGGTCCATGAAAAAATTGTTCTATAGTATCATCTGCACATTTTGGTTCACAGGCACAAACCTCTATCAGTGTTGGAGTCGGGCCACACCAGGTTAATTGGTTGTTTCTTTTGACGTTTCCAGAAAAAGTTGGCAGCATATAACATCAAATGTAAACCCACACCTTTAAGCAGTGACACAACAAAAGTAGTCAAATTATAGAATTAAATACCGTTGATTATGAGAAACAACTAATTAACTTTCTGTGTCCCTCTAATGACATATCAGTATATGGCCTCATGATCAATGTAAGGAAAAGTTATGCAAAGTAATCTTAAGTAACTTCGCCACATGTTCTTATTGGCCACTGGTGCTTAAGGTACGACTTCTTTAGAAACACCTGTCAGATGTTCCTTATATGTTCATCATGCTTTTTATGAAACATCTTCAACCAATTTGGCGCTGCTTCAATTACAAAGGAAGCAAAAATGGCAGACAAGATGTTTTCTTTCCTTCGCAACAAAGTAAAGCAAAACAAAATAGCATAAAGGAAAAGGTTATAGAACAAGGAGAAGTCATAGTCTATAAAGACTTTACTTTTTATAGACGATGTAGCAAACGCAAACATTGTAACTACCTCTGTACTGCACAGCTCCCATTCTTGCCAATACTTAGTACCATCTATGACAAGTGTTGTTAGAATTACATAAGAAACAGCTTCTGACAGGTGTGTTCTAAACAAGTTGTACTACATACGTTTTTCAGGTCACTGTTCAGACTCCCAATATTCCGATATCTGCATTATGTGTCTTATGAATTATTTTTGAATATGAAATTGGGAATAAAATGTCACAACACATTAGTAATGTCTGTCTTTTTTTATCAATGTACTTTATGGTAATAAAACTTCGAGACTGACAAGAAAGTCACAAAGCACAATGAAGACTTAGGTGTTGGCAGTTCAATATTTTAATGTCTTTGTTTCAACAAGCAAAACTAAAGAGTTCATACATGCATATAGAAGGGCAATGTATTTACGTGGTAAATAATGTACAACCCTTGTTTATTTTCTGCATTCAAATGGAATAAGACCTTCAAGGATTCCTTGCACAAAATGTATTTACACACTAGACCAACATTGCATTAAAAAAATGACATCCCTGTACAAATGTATTTAAAAATGCCATCTACTTGGCTTGCAACAGACACCACGGAGTGAACTGTACCATTCACAAAGCTCAAAGACATACATCCAGTAGACAGTTTCAGGCATATGCATGTAACAGTACAATACAGTTGCAGAATTGTTGCCCGGTACGTAGACAAACATATTATAGCTGCAGAGTCTCTTTTGTCCCCTCTGGCAGATGAAAAGGGGCAGAGATCAATCTCCAAGTAAATCCTACAATGGCATAAGATAGTGCCAAACTGACCAAGGAGTGTAGTCAGCCAAGAGATGTACATTTGTCCGGTAGCCAAACACACTCCTAAGCTGCTTTTGAGACTATCTTGACCCTTAAACTGCCAGAGTTTCAGCTCTATAAAATGCTATCAGTGCCAGGGTTGCCCGCTGACCTCCGAAAAGATGACCCCTGAACAAGGCCGAAGTCCCTAACTTCCGGGGTTCGTGCGCTACACACGCGCAAAGCTGCTACTTTGAGGAAATACACTATCCCGGATATATCCGGGTGCGGCACACAGGGCATGTATATGTGTGCCGGATATATTCGGTTTTGGCACTAAGCTACCGTAGCATCTGCTTGGAGATTAGGCAGAGATGAGAGAATGCGAGAGGCTCGGGAGGCTATCAGAAACAACAACCTTGTGTAAACTGCACGTCATGCTGCCACTCTGTAGCTTTTCTAATTACACTGATGGAAACAACAGAACAATATTGCACAAATCTTCCAGTATATCAATAAATCTCGCCAGGTCTTTTCAGCATAGGGAGCCCCTACGCTCTGATAAGGATGTCTTACACCGCAATTTCAGATTTACTTTTACTAGTCTGGGTACCAGTATTAACTGCTGGCTCAATCTTTTTGCTTGACAACCACGGTTTGCAAGCCAAAAAGACTGAGCTAGCAGTGGAGGGCACACAGGCTAAACTTTTACATTTTCCCCTTTGATCTTCCAGTAAGTTCTCCCCTTCTTCAAGACAAGATAGATCTTCAGGTAAGTTCTCCGAAAGTTTAAGACATAACACATCTTTCCTCACATCCTGATCCGGACCAGTTCCCCCACTGCCAGCCTCCTTAAGACTATGTGATAACTTACCTAATTTTAGATTAAGTTAAGATGGGAGATAGCTGGGCCTTGTCTTTAAGATGAGAGAACATACCTCATTTTTGTTAAGATGGGAGACTTAGGCCGGGCCTTGTCTTAATCTAAAATTAGGTAAGTTATCACATAATCTTCAGGTTCCTCACATCCTGATCCTGACCAGTTCCTCCACTTTAAGATAATCAGATCTTCAGTAAGCTCTCCCATCCTTTAAGACATGACACATCTTCAAGTGACATCCTCACATCCGGATTCTGACCAGTTCCTCCACTGCCAGCCTCCTTAAGGCAAGTTCTCCCATCTTAAAGACAAGGCCCGGCCTATATCTCCCATCTTATCTAAAACGAGGTAAGTTATCACATCACTAAAGACATCTTCAGGTTCCTCACATCCTGATCCTGACCAGTTCCTCCACTTTAAGATGATCAGATCTTCAGTGAGCTCCCCCATCCTTTAAGACGTGACACATCTTCAAGTGACATCCTCACATCCTGATCCTGACCAGTTCCTCCACTGCCAGCCTCCGCAGCTGGTTGAAGTCCACATCCAGGTGGCTGCGCCAGTACCGTCGATCACGCCCCCACACCTGGATAAACAAACATGCAGGTAAACAGACAGGTAACAAACAGCTGTAAGAGACAGGTAGAAACAGTCTCCTGACTACCATGATTTGAACGGTACGGACATGTAGAAAGATCTAGTGACTGCATAAACTCCATCACCAAATTGAAATTGTCAGGCCGCAGTGGTTGTGGCCGACCTAGGAAATCCTGGATGGAATATGTTAGGAGAGACATCAAGGTGAACCCGCTGGACAGAGTTGCTTGGAAGCGCGGTGTGCAGTGTAGCCAAATGCTGCCTACCTCTGTGTCAGGGACCCCAGCAGCAGTATGATCAAATACTGCATACTACTTTACTACTACTACTACCGACCTGTGCTGGGTAGCAGGGGCTGGTGATCCCGTGGAAGATGCGAGCGATGGCTCGACCGGTGAAGTTCCTATCGTGGTGCAGACACACGAAGCTGCAAATGTCCGCACGCACCTGGCCCTCGTTCTTCAGCGGCACCTGAACAGAGATGTCAAGGAGTTTACATACATACATACAAACATAGGCATACTCCTATACAGTTACATACGAGGGGCGTGGAAGAAGTAATGGCCCTGACCCACTTCCAGTCGTCTGATCTAAATGAAATTTTGTATGTGTAATGATTAATATCTCTATGGGGTATGTTGCGAAAGACAGCTCTGAACTAATTGTGGTTTCTGATTTACTGGTGTTTGAACTTAGTCAGGTGCGAAATGGACCAGGTGTGAAATGGAACCAGTTGAGTGTCGCGCAGTGATCCGGTTTTTGTATTTGAAAGGACGCACACCAAAGAAGACTTTTGATGAAATAAATGAAACTTATGGTGATGATGCCCCATCATATGACCTTGTAAAACGCTGGCATCCTGAATTCAAAGGTGACCGGAAGTCTGTGGAAACAGCTCCCAGACCTGGTCGTCCCGCTTCTGCCATTGATGAGGCATCTGTTGGAGGACCAACCTGGGGTGTCCTACAAAAACGGTGTCCAGAGCTGCATCAAACGATGGGAGAAATGCATAACTCTGGGTGATTCCTATGAAGATAATGACTAATATCTGTGCCAAGTTTCATCAATCTCCTGCTATGGGAAATGGGTCAGGGCCATTACTTCTTGCACGCCCCTCGTACATACATACATAGGCATACTCCTATACAGTTACATATATACATACATAGGCATACTCATATACAGTTACATATATACATACATAGGCATACTCCTATACAGTTACATACATACATACATAGGCATACTCCTATACACCTTTCTCACGCGGCGGCCATGATAGATCTAAAACGAGTTCAATGTGGCAAACAAAAGGCTGTCCATCATAATCAGCAGTTCGACCAATGGTAGCCTGCCAATTAGGAAATCGACCAATAAGTGAATGGCTGCAAATTCGTTAAAAATTTGCATTATTATGTTTTTATTTTGCATCTCTTAAGGGACCATGGGGTCAGTCTACACTACTCTAAATTGCTACATCTTTCGGTGCATAACACTTCTTGTAATATTTATTATTCTATCTTATATCATGAAAATTTGCGTGGTTTGGGGGAAAACTAAATGGGACCTGATTTTAGAAATAAGTTTTGTCTGCTTGCCTCATTGACCTTGTCTTCGATCTATCATGGCCGCCGCGTGAGAAAGGTGTATAGAGTTGTAACATTAACAAGGAGTTTAGCTTCCTTAAAAACAACATTGAGTAACAGTCGTCTCCAAGCAGATGTGTCAGTTCAAGGACGTTATCTCACTTAACTCAAGTGAAAATGAGTACCTAGCTACGGCTAGGGCCATCCTTCGGATAGGACGTTAAATGGAGGTCAAGTGTTTGGGGAGAGCCACACCCCACGCACGCACAAAAGGAACCCCCACACGGGCGATGGTGCAGTGTGTCATGGTGCAATTTCTTTTTTCTAGAATTGGTGATTCTCTACAAATCACCCGGACTCCAGGAAAAATAGTGACATATCTGTCACTATTGGAGATCTGTACCAAACCAAACCACACCTGTTCCACCTCTTGCTCCTCCCCACAGCTGTCTGAAGAAACGTTAAGTGTCAGCTCCTTCTCAAAGTACCCCCTTCAGTAGGTTCAGAACCACTCCGGGAAGTGGAAAGGACCTACTCTTTTTTATAAGTGTGGTGGGTTCTTACTCTCCAAGCAGAGGGTAGCTCCGGCTGTTTTTTTAACGCGTTTTTAGTCGTTTTTAATGGGATTTCTATTTTGTCATTTTTCTTGAAGGACCCTTACTGTTTCTGACAAGTGTGGTAGGTTCTTACTCTCCAAGCAGAGGGTAACGGTAGGCTCCGGCTGTTTTTGAACACGTCTTAAGTCGTTTTTATCAGGATTTCTATTTAGTCATTTTTCTTGAAGTACGTTAGGCTTTGACAATACATGTACAATACAAAATAGAATGCCTGATAAAAACGACTAAAAAAACGTTATAAAAAAAACAGCCAGAGCCTAACCTCTGCTTGGAGAGTAGTGCACATAGGTTCTTAGAATTAGATGTGCTTGAGATAGGCCTAAGAAGTATAATTGTTCCTTACCTGTTCCTCCTCCTCCTCCCCACAGCTGTCTGAAGAAACGTTAAGTGTCGGCTCCTTCTCGAAGTACTCCCTCAGGGTGACCTTGAGCTGCTCGCTCCGACCTTGGTCCACTTCTTCCGCACAGTGCCAGAACTCGTCATGCGACACGCTGGGGCAGGAGGGGGGCAAGAGACACTTTCATTCACAATTTCTTGTTTGTGTTCCTTAATTGTAGTTCATTTATTATGATTTAAGAAGATATTAGATTATATGGATGACATCCTCTGAGAACCCCAAAACTGATGCGAGCATGCGAATAGAAAGTTGCATTCAGTATGAAATCTAAGTAGTCAGGAAGGTTAAAAAAATGATTGTAAAAATGAGTATGATATACAGAACAATAAATTCTTCATTTTACATTTTGCTCTTTCACATCTTTTTCCATAACTTCCATGAAATTGAATTTGGCATTTCTCTATGATATTTCTAAGTTTGGCTAAGAAAAATTGTAACAACTGTACAGCAATTTTAAAGTCCCAATCCGGCATTCTAATCATTGACAGTGGCACACTCGGTGTGACTTTGAATTGTTCTATGGAAGCCCGTGTGATAACAGAAGAACCAAGTGTAATACCCCAAGTTATCGCCCGGACAGGAACAGAACACCCATGGCTCGTTCTCATTTAAATGTCGAAATGCTGTCGCCTGACTTTACGCCTTGATATGGAGCAAATTATAGACAACAGCATTGGTTCCTTCATCTTTCCACAACCCCAGTAATGTTTTACAAAAGATGCACCACATCTTTCGTATATGTTGACGGGTTAGAAGATTATTATGGCCACGGGTGGGATTTCACACCCTAAAAAATGGCTGTCGCCTGAGAAGAAACGAAGAATTCAAATAGTAGCCAAAAATGTAACTGGTCAGTTCCCAGAATAATTGTTCGGTAGGTGAAACCAGCTACCCAGACCCTCTGCCCGATCACGTCAGATCGCTCCTGTCACTGATCTTGGAGGCTGTGTGAGGTGGTTTATGCCTGTCGCCAGATTCTGTAACAAACGTTACCACCACTAGTACGATGGTTGCCTAGGTTATATTTACCACGTATAAGACTAGAAATGGCCGTTTTTGTGACGCTGTACAGTTTTTCTGGCTTTCTAAAGAAACAATAAAGGATTGTTGACTGTCATTTGTATCCCACCTTGCTTAACAAAATGTTGTACAGAAATGACTGTAACAAACGTTACCATTGTTCGATGCTGTCTAAGCTTTCTATTTGACCTGGTGTAAAAAAGCTGCCCACTTTTCAAATGTCCCTAGGGACATCCACTTATACCTAAATGATGTAGTTAATAAGGTAAGTCCTTTCGAGGAAAACAGGGTAAAGTCTACTGTTGTAACAAACGTTACCGGTAACGTTTGTTACCTGCCCTGTAATGCATTACCAATGGGACCGAAAATAATAAGTTGCCATTTTTTGGCTATGGTTAAAAGAGGAATTTTCCTAAACAACCACGTAGTTTTCAGTGAAAATAAAGCCGATTTATTTTTCGACCAAAAAAATGCAATTTTCGACATTTCAATGAGAACGAGACCCATATCAAATGTTATTGCAGCCAAGGTATGACATAAATACATGTAATACATGTGGCTGGGGAAACATAAGGTCAAATGTGAAGATGCCCTACTCTGTTAATGCCTGGAAGACTGCCTTGAGCTGCCTGAGCTCCGTACACTCCGTTTTGCCGATATCTTGACTACGACAATAAAATTTCCATCTAGAAAAAACTGTCGGCAACCCGATATTGGCGAGGAAAAAAACTGCGTCTAATCGTGCCTTTCTTTAATGTCTAAATGTTCTGTACAGCAAGAGAGAGACTACCTAGTCCCACAAACAAGCTGGAGGTCAGGTGACTATGCAGGTAGGTAGGCTAGGAAAACACAACGTCCATTCTCCTATGCAGAGACATCCAATGGTGAAACCGGGCGACGCCCACAGGAACAAATGCTGACACTTGAGATAGCAGAGTACAGACAAGCAGCGGTTTTGCCATTGGATGTCTCTGTGAAGGAGAATGGACGACGCCTTACTCTGTCAGCGCCTGGAAGACTGTCCTGTTAAGTTGGTATATAGGTAGGCTAGGCAAACATAATGTGTAGATGCCTTAGTAACCCTTACTCTGTCAGCGCCTGGAAGACTGCCTTGAGCTGCCTGAGCTCCGTCCGCTCCTGAGACTCCACCCGACCGTACAGGAAATCCGACACCTCCTCCAGCTGATCGTCCGTCAGGTCGCCCGGCGCCCGCAGCAGGAACGACACGTCCGTAAACTCCGCCAGCAGGCCCGTCCGCTGGTAACCTGAAGCTCAGAAGAGACCCCTGTCAGTTACGGACAAAACTGCAGTAGTCAAAGCAGAGATCAACAACACCAGTATGAAAACAACACTTATCAATGTTGTTAAGGGCACAACTTTTAAGGGCACAACTTTTAATAAGAGTAGGTTGACCATATCTCACTTTACAGAAACTGAAAAATGCTTATGTGGAGAGGACTTAATGAAAACAATGTATGACAAGAAATACTGGAGGTTGAACTTGTTGAGCATATCTGTAAACAGTGGAGTCTCCTACCAATTACAGACAGAACTGACATGGTTTCAAAAGCAGAGCCTCATAATTTGTTTCAGGTATTTCCCCACCTCCTGTGTTTGTCCTCTTCCACTTGAGTGCCCGGATGTCCCTCCGTACAGGCTCCAGGTCCCACCCCATCCTGTCTGCTAGCTCCACCACATTGAACTCTAACCTGTGGGTACAGGGGTTAAAGGTTAAAGGTGACAGGCACCAGGTCCCACCCCATCCTGTCTGCCAGCTCCACAACGTTGAACTCTTACCTGTGGGTACAGGGGTTAAAGGTTAAAGGTGACAGGCTCCAGGTCCCACCCCATCCTGTCTGCCAGCTACACAACGTTGAACTTTAACCTGTGGGTACAGGGGTTAAAGGTTAAAGGTGACAGGCTCCAGGTCCCATCCCATCCTGTCTGCCAGCTCCACAACATTGAACTCTAACCTGTGGGTACAGGGGTTAGAGTTTAAAGGTGACAGGCTCCAGGTCCCACCCCATCCTGTCTGCCAGTTCCACAACGTTGAACTCTAACCTGTGGGTACAGGGTTAAAGGTTAAAGGTGACAGGCTCCAGGTCCCACCCCATCCTGTCTGCCAGCTCCACAACATTGAACTCTAACCTGTGAGTACAGGGGTTAAAGGTTAAAGGTGACAGGCTCCAGGTCCCATCCCATCCTGTCTGCCAGCTCCACCACATTGAACTCTAACCTGTG
Source organism: Branchiostoma floridae (assembly GCF_000003815.2). Taxonomy (NCBI): domain Eukaryota; kingdom Metazoa; phylum Chordata; class Leptocardii; order Amphioxiformes; family Branchiostomatidae; genus Branchiostoma; species Branchiostoma floridae. The sequence continues at coordinate 2,638,424 of NC_049984.1, forward strand.
GGTACAAGGTTAAAGGTGACAGGCTCCAGGTCCCACCCCATCCTGTCTGCCAGCTCCACAACATTGAACTCTAACCTGCAGGGTCAGAGGTTAAAGGTTACAGGGGACATGCTCTAGGTCCCAACCCAAGCTGTCTACCCACAGCTCCAACACATTGAACTCTAACCTGCAGGGACAGAGGTTAAAGACTACATGTCCCACCCCATCCTGTCTGCCGGCTCCACGACTTGACCTCTAACCTGTAGCATCAGAGGTTAAAGGTTAAAGGCAATTGGCTCCTGGTCCTTGAATCTTGAAACAGTGTGCAAGGAAAATAATTCGCTAGACATGGTCTCTTGGTGCTGGATAACACATGCATGGATACCCGTAAAGCTTAACAGTGAAACAAGTTCAACAGATGGCCCCAGCCTGACCTGTTGCTGGTCGAGTGGTCGACTCCCTTCTTCCTCCCCATGGCGACGGCCGCGGCGATGATGGGGTTGGTCCGCGCCAGTTGCCGTAGCAACCCCGGTCCCCCGTAGAACTGGATGGTGCAGAAGGCTCTGATTGGTTGGAGCACCTCGATCCACTTCCTCTGGTGCAGTTCCAGGTAGCACAGCAAGGTGGCGATGCCTGCAGATGCAAGGGGAACACATCCAGGAAAACAAACACAAGGTCATTTCGGCTAAATTTTTATTCATTTTTCCATTTAGTGCATGACCCAAGATGGCCGCCATATCTGGAAATTACTCTATTACTCAACAACTAGATTAAGATTTAGGAACCAGTTAGACATTTAGCATCTTTCGCCAGTGACTGAGGTAAAAAACGTGAACAAAGGCACTGATTGAAAACATCAGACGCCTCTTTTTTAATTAAAAAACAACAAATTGGGGCTTGGGCAGTAGTTATTGGGTCAGCCTACTGGCCTACTGAAATTCAGATTTATGAGAAGTGCTGTTAAATTTATTCTTGGACAGAGGAAGAAGAAATGAGGCAACAGCACATTTCTCTTCAACAAATTGGCTAGAAAAAAATTTATTTCAATGTAGGTCCTAAAGGTGCTCATGATCCACTCAGCAATACTCCAATGAGTCACAGTCAATGAAAGACCCATAGCTGACCTTCCTCCGTCATGTCCAGTGCCTGCACAGCTGCCTCCACAGGCACTGCCACCACATGCCCAGGGCAGCTACAAGGCAGGGGGGCCTCCGAACTGTCAGCAGTTTCATGGTTGCAAACTGCTGAGGCTGTGTTCTGGTCATTGTCTAGACCAGTGGAGACTTGTGCTGGAGTGTTAGCATCTTCAGACAGCATGGCGTAGTCTATACCATCTTCTTCAAATTCTGGTTCCTGTACAAAGGGAAACGTTTCAACAACCAAGTTCAGAACTCGACAGCAAGTAAAGAGCAAGGTTTCTTTTGGAAGCACGGTCTTGTGGCTATACTTGTTCTGGATTCGAATCCCTACCTGATCGCAGTGTTGCACATAGCTAGGAATAAAATTTTCTAGTAAATCTATTATTTTTCAAAATACAAAAAAAATGCAGTAACCCTGACCTGCACCTGTGCAGCTCTCTCTCGTTCCCGTTGCTGCCGTAACTTCTCGCGACACCGGCAGCGCGGGAAAACTTTCCTCAGCAGTTTCTTCACTGTCGTCCTGTCAACTGAGTTGCCGTAGGTGTGGCGCCGCAACTCACACAGGTCCGAACCCTGCAATAAACAATAAACAAATGAACAACAACATTAAGCAAACAGCTTAAGTCATTACAGTACTTGACATTTCTAGCCTGAATTAGGCTTATGTCACATTCCCTACCCAGGGGCCCAGCCGGGCTGTTTGAAGAAATGAAAAATTTAAGTTTATGCCTTATGCCGTTGAATTATTTTGGGTTCATAATGTGTTTCGGTTGTCTTTGTATTGTACTTTTCATTCTCCAAAACTGCACAGCCAAGCCCCTTTGTGGAAATGTGATGCTAGCCTTTGCAGTTTCAATGAAAATTGCTAGGTGTCTCTCTTGCATCAGCGTTAAAGAAGAGGTGACAGTGTGAAGGTCCCCCATCTCTCCCTGCCCTCCCAATCTCCTGTACATAGTTCTACAAAATTTCAAAGAAATAAATTGTGCCTCTGCAGTTTCAATGAAAATTGCTAGGAGTCTCCCTTACATCAGCATTGAGGAAGAGGTGACAGTGTGAAGGCTTCCCATCCCTGCCTGCCCTCCCAATCTCCTGTACATAGTTCTACAAAATTTCAAAGAAATAAATTGTGCCTCTGCAGTTTCAATGAAAATTGCTAGGAGTCTCCCTTACATCAGCATTGAGGAAGAGGTGACAGTGTGAAGGCTTCCCATCCCTGCCTGCCCTCCCAATCTCCTGTACATAGTTCTACAAAATTTCAAAGAAATAAATTGTGCCTCTGCAGTTTCAATGAAAATTGCTAGGTGTCTCTCTTACATCAGCGTTGAGGAAGAGATGACAGTGCAAGGGCTTCCCATCTCTCCCCGCCTTCCCGATGTAAAACTACTGAAAGAAGTTTTAAAAATGCCTGCAGTTCTAGTGCAAATTGCTAGGAGTCTCTCTTACATCAGCGTTGAGGAAGAGATGACAGTGTGAGGGCTTCCCATCCCTCCCCGCCCTCCCGATCTCCTGAACGTAGTTCTCAAAGCTCTTTGGCATGTTGTAGTGGATGATGGCCCGCACGTCGGACTTGTCCAGCCCCATGCCGAACGCGACCGTTGCCACGACGATACGCAGCTCTCCCGACATGAAGCGTTTCTGGATCTGCCGACGCTGAGCGGCGGACTTCCCGGCGTGGTAACAGTCAGCCAGCCACTTCACCTGCGGTGGGCCTTTCTCTGTAGGGGGACAAATGGAAATACTGTAAATGCATTTAAGTTTGTGGGAATTTAATTTTGCGGTAACGGGAAAAAGGACTTTTAAGTTCGGTTTTAAGGTCATGGTAGTATCATGCACTGTAGTCTCTTACTGCCATTGAAAAATGTTCCTGGTGGTTTATGTTCGCAGCCACCGCGAAAACTGCGAACATTAAACTACCGCAAAAGTTTCTGCATTTACAGTATATTTCAGTATCTAGTCTAAATAGAGATACAATACAAAAACTAGTAGTTCTGATCCACCACCAACCAGGCTGAGCTCCTGACTACATTCTACAGCACACATGCACACTTAGGTCTGTACTACTCTAACACTGTCCAGTCCATCTCAGGCTGCGCGTGATAAGCACATGATTTATACAGTGCAGCCCTCAGGTGCCAAACTGGGCTTAATCCCTTCTCAAGGTAATAATCATTAATCTTAATCCATCAGGCCACCTGATATCAGGCATCCCTCCAGGCATGTGTCCCTAATCTCAAAGCAGATCCTAAGGTAGCATAAGATAGTATCAAAAGTATCAAAAGCTGGCAGAGGAGTGAAGCCAGTGAGTGAGTGAGTGAGTGATTGAGTGAGTGAGCAAGTGAGTGAGTGAGTGAATGAGTGAGTGAGAGCGAGTGAGTGAGTGAGTGAGTGAGATAGTGTGCGTGAGTGAGAGTGAGTGAATGAGTGAGTGAGTGAGTGGGTGAGTGAGTGGGTGAGTGAGTGGGTGAGTGAGTGAGTGAGTGTGAGTGAGTGAGTCAGTGAGTTAGTGAGTGAAAACATATATTAGTCACCATCTTTCCACATAAAACAGATTGTTCCAGTCCCAAGTAGTGTCTTTGGGAAATTTGTACTGCATTCCCACACAAAACGTAGAAATAAAGGAACAAAATCTTTAAATTGAACAACAAAATTGCACAGATGCAGAGCTTCTCTCGGCTATAGACTCCCTATGATTGACAGCTATCACTATACAGGTGTGACATTAGAGCAGACAAAGGTGCCCAGCAGGTAAGCTGAAGCGGATACACCTGTTCCTGAGGAACACCTGTCGGTCGTCACTCATGCAGAGAAATTGCCCCAGATTGCAAACCAGCGATTACTGTGACACAGCCGCGTTACAATGGGCGCCTTTGTTACTGGTGTACCACTGGGCTAACTTCACAATAGCAGGGCTCAAAATATTATTTTCTGCATACCTGCACTGAAAATTACCTGCACCAGACAAATTTTACCTGCACCACTCTGAATTTAGAATGTATAGATCATACTAAAATTGTTCAGTAACCATTGCTATTTTTCTTTAAGTTTTATACTTCATCAGGTCAGGATTGCACTAGTGGAGGAGATCGCCCGCTCACTCCGGTCCCAGGGTGCTTTGTGCTTGCAAGGGTTCCAGCTGCCAGGGTCCCAGGGACAGCCAAGCCAGAACCGAGTTCCTTTTAGTGGTAAAACAGTCAATACAGCTAAGGGCTAAGGCACTTGACACGGCTTTCCTCACTTTACTCAGGTGAAAATGAGTACCTAGCTTCGGCTAGGGCCGTCCCCCGGATAGGACGTTAAATGGAGGTACAGTGTTTGGGGAGAGCCACACCCCAGGCATGTTAAAGAACCCACCACACGTGCGATGGTGTGGCGTGCGATGGTGCAAACCCTTCTGTCTGGAGTTGGTGATCCTCTACAAATCACCTGGATGGAGGCCTGGCGAACCTCCTTTTTGTACCAGCCAAAACATATCAATAATTGCCGATTCCTTGTCAGATGGACATTATCAGAAGAACATTTTTGGAAGAACATTTTTGGAAGAACATTATCGGAAGAACGTTATCGGAAGAACGTTATCGGAAGAACGTCTCTCAGATAGAACAGCGATCCTGAAGAAGGCCACAGTGGTCATTGAAAATCTGACCTGTGTACACCTTTGCATTGCCAAGGAAGTGTTGGAAGAAAGTTTAGCATCGTACGTACAACAAATGAACACAATCCCCCAGTCCGCACACTGGTCAGTACACTACAGTTCCACCTGTTCCCACCCAGACCACCTGTTGGTCGTCACTCAGGCAGAAAAAACAGCTCTGACCACTGGTGATTACTGCCCAACAAGTGTCACAATGGTCTCCTTTGTTACTGAGGCCACACCGATTTAATTTCTTGGTTCACGGATTCGCTCGCTCCTATTTTCTGGGGAAAAAAATAAAAATAAAAATTACCACTCAAGCAAATTTTCACCATTAATGAAACCATTCACCAACTTTCTGGTGTAGCAAATTGGCCTTTATATTATAAGCTCCTTAAAGTGTGGGTACAGGTGCTGTTACTGTACAAAAATAGTGTTTTTGTACTTTTTTCAAGCTGAAAACTTTTTCTCTTTATGTTTTGGATTAGCCTTTACCTTTACCCCAACCATTTTACAATTTTTATTTTTATTTCGCCCTCTCGCTCCATATTTTTTATGAAAAAATCCGTGAACCAAGAAATTAAATTGGTGTGGCCTGAGGGTTTGTTTTGGCTCTGCGATTGTGCAGTGTTGCTAATAGGATTCTCCCTAATATACTAAATACTAATCACAGACAAAGAGACTGTTATTCTACCATCAGCTCAAGACCTGGTGTGTTACGCCGAAGGGCGGTTATACCGGCTATATAGATACAGAAGACCAAGAAGGAGGACTGCTTATTCTGATTTCAAGGTCTCACAGTTTTATATTCTACAGTACCAAAAGGCAGCAATTATTAGGAAATTTTATTCAATGAATAACATCTTCAGGTGACTGGAGTGCTGAAAAAGTGAATTATAGTAAACCATCCAATTTTCAAAAGAGATGGGGATTATAGTATATTTCTATAATTATCAGGCCTGCAAAGTATTTATCCCACTCCGAAAGAAGACACGATTGCTCCCTCCTTGGAGACTTCTTCAATACGGAGACACACTGTATCTGTATCTGTATCTATATAGCCGGTATAACCGCCATTCGGCGTAACACACACGCTAGAACCTACAGTCTTCTGTGGCTGTACAAAGAAAACTGTAGAAGGGCTTCATTTGAGAAATTTTCAATCTAGGCCCAGAATGTGTCCTAGAGAATTATAAAATTTCATGTTTCGTGGCGCAGCCGTTATTGTTACTTTCTGAACGATTTTCGTGTCGACTACGTGCAATTCGGGTTGACGGTGGCCATCGGGGGTAGCGGAAAGGAGGGGGAAAAGCGGAATTACACCGGGGGTAAAGATGAAGGACGGGGGCACAGATGAATTACGGCGGGGGTTAAGGGGAAGTCCGGGGGAAAAGATGAAGGGGCAGGGGGAAAAGCTGAAGGAGTTAGGTGGGGGTGCATTACGCCAAATCCATTACTCAAGACTTTGATCCTCCTTTTTTTCGGATGGCTTTTTTTCTTGTCTACATGTAATATCCATTTAAAAAGGGGAAAATGTGGTATCCAGTACTCTAGATGTAAAGCAGTGGAGACGGGACTGATTGCACTCCGGTTGAGATTGATCACAGACGCTCAATGGTCGCCGTGGCCGAGAAACAGATCTTAAATTTCTGTACTGTCATGTGCACATCCTCTCCTGACCGTGTCTCAACTGAACTCAGTCTTCTCAATCTCAAATCTGCCTTCTATTTATTGGACATGGGTGCTAATATAATCAGACCAGATGTGCTTGAAAGCTCATTAATAATATCTGTATCTATGTAATAATATCTGTATCTAAACGAGTGGAGACACAGGTGTCACCTCCAAGAGGATGAACTGAACTGAACTGAACTGTATCTATATAGCCGGTATAACCGCCCTTCAGCGGTAACACACCAGCGTCTGTATCTGTATCTATATAGCCAGTATAACCGCCCGTCAGCGTAACACACCAGCTTCTGTATCTGTATCTATATCTAATAGCCGGTATAACCGCCCTTCAGCGTAACACACCAGCTTCGCAGGCACACGGCGCGGCAGCAGCTGGTTATATTACACCGAATGACCCGTCACACCTAACTTTTGCACATCTATCTGCAAGCGATTCTTTAAAACTATCCAGAGAAGATGCTTCTACTGTGCCTAATATATAATATAATACATCAGGTGTATTTGCAGCCAGCACAGTAGGTTAACTAACGATAGATCTTCCATTTCTTCTTCCTTGTCTCCTCCTTGGTCAGCAGAAATACAAGATGTTTTTCAGCAATCATCAGTTTCTTGGAAGCCTACCCAAGAGACATATGTTGTCATTACGGACTCTATTACCATAGATACAGAGTCGTCGTCATTAAGTCATGTTGTCTAACCAGTTCTGCTGTTCTGCCAGGGTCCATTGATTCACACCGACCCGTACATGGTACAGGTGTAACATTGTGCTCCAGAATACTTCAATTCTTTGGGGGCAGCTTTCGAATTCCTGACAGTTCACCCTACATCGGTACGTATTTAAACTATATTTTCTGGCGTAGGTGATGTGACACATGCTAGTAAGTTACGAATAGCTGCATTTTCTCAATTTTCGTGCCAGCTGAATTCAGAGACAAATAAATAAACAGTTCAAGCAATCTGTGACTAAAGGAAGAAACTCTGCGCGCCGCGTTTAGTTTGCTTTTTCGTTCAATTCCGTTTAATGACACTACCTCTTGCAGTCCCATAAAAGATTAAGGTATGAAATTAATGGCAGTGTTTTTTCGGTAACTTTTTCCGCACCTGTGTCTGCAGGTACCTGTAAAATGACAATGCGCTGTTTCTCAAATGACCTGTATAACACCACCAAGGGTGTAAATGCGATTTTTACATGAATTTAACGGAGAAAACTCTAGAAATACTTTAAGATGTGACTGCAGTGAAAATATATGTGAAAGAGACAAGTTGATCATGAACTGTTAGGGAAATGTGAAGCAAGAAATGTGATGCAGATAACATCCAACCTCAAACTTAGCTTTTGACCTACTTAGTACATGCCCTAGCCCTATTTGCTCATTGTATAGTTGTCTGTGACAACGCCCCCTTTTCTGTCATTTAAAAATTACTCACCGTTCTGTTTTGCTACTTCAAGAATCAAAATTATTGAAAATTCGTTAGAACTTTCAGGAACATAACAGTGATACATTTCTAGCCAAAAAGATACACATTTTAAAGCAAGGAATGGTGGATTTAAACCTCCTTGTTATGTCAGTTGTGCACCAGAAAAAAACAGGAAAGTCAATTACTTGAACTTTCCGGAGTGAAATACCGAGCTCGGTCCACTTTTTAATGAAAAATACGGTTGAAGCTCTGGCGATTTTGAAATTCAGCGAGCTGCGACGGATCTACAAATTAGCCCGGCATTCGATTAAATTGTGACGCTGGCTAAAGGACAGCGACCCTTTTTAGTATCGTCGTCGAGCGACAACAGTCGAGATTCAAACTCACTAGATACAGAGACACTCTCTAACCGCTGGACAGTATATACTACACATACACAGTATTATGATCTGGCATTGGATAATTAGAGGACACATCTTTTGTTCTTTTTGTCACATGTAACCTGTTCAGCCATTTCTGCTGCATTCGTCTCTTTTGTTTGAACTAATCTTTATTCATGAGATGCTCAGATCGGGCAGCGAACCACTTTCTCAGAAGGCCCTTGATGAGTACTCTCCAAGCAGAGGTTAGGCTCCGGCTGTTTTTCAACGTTTTTTTTAGTCGTTTTTATCGGGCTTTCTATTTTGTCTTTTTTTTTGCTGTGTCCAACCTAAGGACAAGGGAGGAGAACCTATTAATGACCACTCTCCGCCTGTATGGACAAGGATCACTATAAGGGAGCGACTCACGGGCAACACGATGCAACTGTTAACTTGAGGTTTATTCCAGCATGGCCGGCATAGCCGGTGGTCGGTGGTAGGACTGACGTACCACAATCCGTGACGTAGTCACATGTGGGAATGTGGACCATACCACTTACAACATAGGTGGTAATCTAAACCTAACTATAACATGGTGGCGCTCAGCCTTAGCCAACTCCAACACACCACAGTTGGCCACCAGGATATTGCAGTAGCAAACCATGGTCTTAGCTTAAGGGTGTATCATGATGGAGTTATTTTTCAAAATAACAGCAGAACTTTGTTCAAAACTGCTAGCTGCAATCGAATCATTCTGAGGTCTTAACAAGACCTACCCGAATACTAAATAGCAAGGCAATCCACCCAGGCATTCTTGAGTTATCATGTTCAAAAACACAGACAGACAGACGGACTGACGCAACAAAAACTTTACAATGTGCCAAGGACTACAATGCTTTCTGCTTACATGTAGGAATTGCATGTGCAAGAACAAGAAGTAAGAAAACAAGAGTAAGAAAAACATACAGTACTTTGTCATGGAAAGTTACCTGCAGTGTAGACTCATATTCCTAGAGGGCGCAAGTAACCAATTGTGGAGATACTGTAAATTTAAGTTCGCGGGGATTTACTTTCGCGGTAGTGGGAAAATGGAGTGTTCGCAGTGGTTTTACGTTTGCGGTAGCGCCATAGACTGTAGTAAAAAAACTATAATTGAAAAATGTTTGCGGTGGTTTTAAGTTCATGGTGAAATGGCCACCACGAAACTGCGTTCACAAATTCTGTGACCCTAAACTATACTCATTCCTTGCATATCTGTGGCTTATTTTTATCTGGAAGTCGATAACAGGACTTCAAACAACATATTAGGAATCTTGATGAAAAAAGAAGGACTTTGAAACGACGACATTTCCGACCAGAAGGCTCCCTACGTACTTGAGGCACTGTAAATGTGAAATATCGATCCCTAGTGGTTTCCTTTTCCTGGTTTTTGTGTTGTTCCCCTGCCTTTCTTGAATAGCAAGTAAAGATATCCCTAGTATGCTGTGTCTAAGGGTTGAGAAACAAACATGCTTTTCATGGCTAGCTACAGAATCTGTGAACGCCTTCAAATCAAAGCTGGACAATCACTGGAGGGGGATGGAGTACACGTCCAACAGAAAGACACTTATTACAGACTCTCATGAACTCTCTCTTCATAACTTTAGATGTTTTTAGAAGCGGATCTTATAGGCAAAATACCTCTTATCTGATGATATGTTATGTTATGTTATGTTATGTTATGTTATGTTATGTTATGTTATGTTATGTTATGTTATGTTATGTTATGTTAGTTGCTTCCCATCCAATCTCTGATTTGCATACAACTACAACAAAAAAAAACAACGTCATATAACGTCCTTGAAAAAAACACATGAAAAATCACCACCGCTCACCTCACCCATCCCTAATGACCTCTTTGTGGGTTGTTGGAATTAAAAAAAAATTCTTCTATTAAACGTTGAAAATTATGGTGAACGATTTGATTTTGTATCCTTCATCTGAACGACACACCTTTGACGAATACAGAAATTACGTCACACTCTGTTCAGATCTAATGACAACAGGCTACCTTTGGCACAAGCCATTGTTCTCTTTCCCTCCCTTTTTCAAACAAAGGAAAAGACGATACCAGCGCACCAATGACGAACAGGGGTTTGGCAAGGTGTGCACAGGTGACGCACACAGGTGCAGCCTGACTGGCAGGTAGGGGCGGGCAACAGGTGAAACCTGGCGGGTTGCCAGGGGCGATGGGCGTGGCCGCTCAGGCGTGAAGGACAGGTGGTGGGGAACAGGTACTCGCCAGGTGGGACAATGGAGGGTCGATAATAGGTGTCATCATGTCTGCCTGGGAATTCGTGCTTCACCTGTTTTCACCTGTCTGTAAGTTGGTTGGTTGGTTGGTGAAACTCAGCATTCCTCAGAAAGTTATGAAATTCAATTTATGGTATACCTTGGCCAAAGTGAGTTGATTTTGAGAGACATGTACATGGTACAAATCAACATCTGGCAGGGAATCTATAATTTCCCTCGTGTCTGTCTGTTTGTACGTTGGTTGGTTTACTGCTCAGTAATATTCAGAAAGTTATGA
>NC_049984.1:2649311-2656666 GCF_000003815.2 Branchiostoma floridae
TTATGTTTCCTTTGAAGTGGCAGAAATGATTAAATTTGATTTTGTGGAATAATGTACAGCGTATAAGTCAAGACCAAGAAATTACTGTAAATGCATTTAAGTTCGCGGGGATTTAATTTCGCGGTAACGGGAAAAAGGACTCTTCGCGGCGCTTTTAAATTCGCGGTAGCACCATGCACAGTAGTCTCTTAATGCCAAGGAAAAATGTTTTTAAGTTCGCGGTGAAGCGGCCACTGCGAAAACCGCGAACATTAATCCACCGCAAAAGTTTCTGCATTTACAGTACATGTATTACCATTGTGGGACAGGGAACCCCCCTAGCAGTAACCTGTGGAACTGCAGAGTACAAGCCACAAACTTTTCAGCTGTGTGGCTTGTACATCCATGTAGGAGGATAGAGATAGAGTGCAAAGATAAGTGAAAGACAGTGCTTCCGTACTGACTATGCCCAAAACATTACAAGCTGTTAGTTGTCCTATATTAGAGCATAATTTTGATTTTAATAGTGCACACAATTGTTGTGGGTGGTCCACGACCCAATGATAAAACATAAGCCCAGTGATTCGGAACTTCTGCTTGGATGGTCTAAGAGGTTATGACAAGGCCACAGGAGAAAAGGGCAAGTTTCTTTCCCCCGAAAAAGTGACTTACACTGTGTCAAACTGACCAGTGACATGTTCAGTAGCAAGATTTCCAAACTTACTTTCATGGGACTAAAAATCACAAGTAGATCCGAACCAATCAGCATGATACTGCACAAACTTGCAGCATATGTGCGTCAAACAGACTATAAATGCACGTTAATCCGGCACACGCCCCTTTTTGAAACTTACTACGCCACATCAAAGCGACAAGATTGCTATCGAGGTTCGGTCGATCGTCCATCTCCAAATGTCACATACCACAGTGCCCCATTGTTTGCGGACTCAGGAGGGTGTGTTTTGAACGTTTGGTAAGAACAAGATTTCTTTGTGAAGAGGTAAAAGCTGGAGTATATGATAATGGACCAATTACGAATTGGCTCTGCTAATTTAACTGCTGTTTGTTTGTCTCAGTATAGTATAGTAGTATTGTATAGTAATTATTTACCAGCATTCCAAAAAAATAGACCCTGAGACCACTGAGCCACAAAATATTGCATAGCCCGCTCAAAGAATTTCATACATAAAGAAAAATTCCTGTTTTCTCTTGTCAGATATACTTCTTGCAGATCTATGGAGTCCAGTTGACAAAAAACACACTTTGGTCATTGTACGGTCGCTCAGCAATTTCGGTCAAGTGGTAAGAGGGACTTAGGACAGCCTAAGATCATATTTTTTTCTTTCAGGAAGATATGATCTCTTCATAAATAACACGTAAGAGATGTTCAATTTTCCCGCCAAAAAAAGGAAGACAAAGGGATTGCAGTCAAACTGACAAAAACCCAATGAGAGTAAGTGTCAGAGAACAACAAAGACAGGTGTTAACAATACCTGTAGAATGTGGAAAACGTTAGGAAGGTGGTACAAAATAACACCTTGGTCACTGATCCTAAGATTATACCAGTATGTACCAAAATGATGGAGTAAACATATTGTCAAAATGTCAAATTTGAATGACATGAGACCATTTTAAAAGGCACCTCTTATTTAGTCCCCTTCAACTGGCAAAGTAAATGAGAAGGGATTTTCATTAATACAGAGTGTTGTGAGATGTTCAATTTTCCCGCCAAAAGGGACTTAGACAAAGGGATCGCTTCCAAACCGACATAAACCCATTAACGCCTTCATAACTGCGAAAGTAAGTGAGAGCAGTATTGAACAGGTGGTGACAATACCTGTATACCCGCCAGACTGTTAAACGTTAGGGAAGAGGGTACAGGACAATGCGTCGGTCTCTGAGCCTACCATTGTCACAGCAGGTGCAAGACTGGGGAGACTGTCCTTCATTGTTCTCCTCACAAGGGAAAACAATGGTGTTTGTAAACACCTGTCTGCTATTGTTTCCAACTCACTTTCTCTATTGTCGTCTAGCCGTAGGTAGCTCACCGGAAAATTCCTTCATACAGATTTTTTTCTAAAGGGATTGTTTGGCTTCTGCTGTGGTGAAAGTGGTACTATTAAAGATAAAAATAAAACATCTCCGGGTAAAAAGCACTTTGAATTTGCTTTTTGATCGATTCTGCAACAATTTTAACCTGGTCTAAATGTGTTTTCATCAGAATGATACTTGTACACATGAGTCCAAGAAACATTAAGGGAAACACTTTTATAACAATGTTTAAACATCAGCATCTTGCTGCCTGGTGCAGCATACTGTATTGTCATGTTGCAATTTAAATAAAGTCAAAGTCAATGTTTAAAATTTGTTAAAATCTCCATTGAAATATAGGTTTCCCCATTTTAGCCAACTTTGTATTTGCCAGCAAGGCAATATGGTTTGAACTTTTTAATAAATGTTTTAAAAAAGCAAAGAATTGCAGTCTTAATTCTGACAACCCACAACTTCAGCTTGAGAAATTTGAAAACTTATTTCCTCAACTTGAATGTACAGAAACTGTTTATTAGGTCATCAAGAAGATAATATTTTTTGCAATCCATGTGGTTTTGTGGTTGGAAAGCAAAACTTGAGAAGCTATGGGTGTATTATTGTGATATCAGGTATGTGTTCAGGTGTTCAGCTTGTTTACTTTCGCTGTAGAACCACGTGCCTTCATGCATCCATTCTGCCTAACTGTGTAACCAGGTGAGCCACCCAGGTGTGACAGGTAGTTACTTAAGGACACTTCAGTTCTGTCACCTGCATAACGTGATAATTAAGGAGTCTGCGCTGTGGAAACGTCCAGGTTTGGACAGTCGTACACTGATGAAGTTTGGTGTCCAGGTGAATCTCCGTAAATGATAAAAATAATGATAATAAGAACAATTACATGAATTATATGATGCCTTCATCGTAGGATAAACCTTCAGGGCTTGAAATACGTTTTTCTGCACACCTGCACTGGCGCAGGTAACATTGAAAATTACCTGCACCAAACAAATTTTACCACCACTCTCTCTTACCAATTTAGGAACTATGGATCATACTAAAATTGTTCAGGCACCATTGCTAACTTTTTTATAATCTACAGGTGGCAATGCAGCTAAGAACAATCCACATACACCTATATCATAGGACATTTATGTATAAAACCAAGTACATGGACCAGTGCAGGTTAGCTGTAGGTAGACACCAGAAATACCTGCACAGCTCCAATTTAACCTGTATACAATGCAAGTGACCTTATTCTCCATTTAGTCCCAAACACAACCTTAAAGTTTATATTACTCTACACACTTTTCAACTTTCCTATTTCCTACATTTCTCAGCTACCAGTCTGTATCAACATACATTCAGAAATGCCAGGTGTACTCGAAGAACTTTGCCACTTTGTGCTTCCCGGCCATTGTAGCAATCGTGGATGAACACCTACAAACAAGCTGAAAGTCTTAAGAAGTTCGACAGGTGCCTTAATCACAGGGTGGGTCCCAAGAATGCAACAAGGGGCATTTCGAGACAGGTCTTGTGTCAGCAACAATAAGTATTACCCTGAGCAAGGACATAGTGCAAGACACTGTGAAGTGATAGATTATGTTGTCCCCAAAGTGCAAGTTGCAACTGTGCTGTTTGAAAGATAAACTTTTTTTCTCTACCATGACACTGAGTTATCTTGCACTGAGTTATCTCGTACTGCCACCACACATTTAAGCACATCTTTGGACATGAAAATACATAAATTGTAGCAACTGCACATTCTGATCACCTTGAACGTCCTGAGATATGTTGATTGCTGATTGAAGGCAGATCCTGCTAACACAAGATGTTTTATGACAGCGACAAAAAGTTTGCGGGGATTTAATTTCACGGCAGCGGGAAAATGGAGTGTTTGCGGTGGTTTTAAGTTTGCGGTAGCGCCATTGACTGTAGTACAAAACTGTAATGGTAAAATGTTCGCAGTGGCCACCGCGAAAACCGTGAACATAAAACCACCGCGAACATTTTTGCACTTACAGTATTACCGTGAGCAAGGACATACAGCATTATACCATAGCCACAGTTGAACCAAAAACAACAACAAGTTGCTCAAACTTATAGGACAGTCTTGCACTGACATTCTATAAGCCCTGTGTGCACTTGAGCTGTGCAATCTTTAGTCCTTTCTATCTACCTGGAGCTACACACAGCGATCACATACTACCAGTAACTACCTCATAAAACGCTAGTACCTAAATTGTTTTGACATAAAAAGGCATAATTCACAGCAACACCTTGAAAGTTGCGAGTGGAAGAAGTCAGACAGGTGTGTTACTCACGGGGCGTACCCTCCAAGCAACAAGTGGCATGTCAAGACAGGGCTTGAAATACCACCTGCATATGCAGGTTAGTGCAGGTAAAATTAGAGCTGTGCAGGTATTTTAGTGTCTACCTGCACCTAACCTGCACTGGTCCATGTGCTGGGTTTTATACATAAATTGCCTATGATGTAGGTGTATGTGGATTGTTATTAGCTGCATTGACTGTTACCACCTATTATGTTTTGAAAGAAAAAAAAAATAGCAATGGCTCCTGAACAATTTTGATATGATCCATACTTCCTAAATTCAGAGTGGTGCAGGTAAATTTGTCTGGTGCAGGTAATTTTCAATGTTACCTGCACCAGTGCAGGTATGCAAAAAAAAGTATTTCGAGCCCTCATGTAAGCTACTGTTTATGTGCTTAGTCCTACCCTCAGCAAGGACAGGCTGCGGAGAATGGTGTCTTTCAGGCAATAGCAAGTCAGTAATGGGTAAACGTCTTGGGCCAAGGTTATGTGACTTAGCGAGAGATAAGCCTGGTAGCAGATATTACTATTCTCGGGAACAGGAACAGTTGGTTACTTTTGTTTGTCATTCGTGATATCTGAAAATAGGGAAGCAATGATTATAACATATGGTTTGACAACTGCTTGTCAATTAGATAAGAGGTCCAACTTTACAAGAGTCTGAAACTAGGAGTCACTGAATGCAGGTAGGGGGCAAATAGTATGGGGTGGTAAGGCCAGGGTAGGGTGCAATCAAAACCAAACAAAGAGTAAGTGAAGGGAACAACTCACAAGTTATAAAACTAGCTCTGAAATAAACAAACCCTGAAACTAAAGCTTATCAGGGAGGAATATGACATGGAGTGAGACAAGAAGGGAGCAAACAAGTGATAAAGGAATGGCTGACAAGTTATTGAACTACTAACACCAGAAGCTAATTTAAAAGAACTCTCAAACGTAATCTGAAAATCCATCTGTTAATCCATCCGAACCCCCTGTAGTAGCCACATTTTTTTCTTTTTAATCATATTATCTTAATTCATTCCATTATTTGATTATCCTTATTGCACTATTATCATTTTCTAAGTCATTCATCGGTCGACGTGATCAAATGTAGACATTTTCTAAGTATTATGCTGATTTATTATTTATTGTTAAGTCAAACCATCAATTACATGGTTATCCATATTGCATCATTATCATTTTCTACATATTACGTTACTTTATCATTCATTGTTAATTCATACCATTAATTACTTGTTTATCCTTATTGTATCATTATTATTCTATGTATTGCTTTACTTTATTCATAATTATTATTATATATCATAATCAATATTGTTTAGTTTAAAGGAGGAGGGCGCTAAGCATAAGCTTCACAAGCTTTTTCCCTCCTCCTGCACCTGTTTGTTTTGTGTTTTAATGTAATACTTGTGTGCGAATAAATAAACAAACAAACAAACAAACTAAAACATAAGAAAGTGTAGCTTGGTTGGTGAGGGGTGGGTATGGGAGCCCCTGTAAACTAGCAAGGCTCGTACTCAGGCTATGAAAGTCTGGGAGGGAAATGAACAATTATCAAGCCACCTCTGAAGCTAAAAGCACCTGAAACTTAAATACAAGTGAGACTGCTAACAAGTATTGGCACTACTCCTGCCCACAGCCACGAGCGCTGAAAGCCTGTTCTTCTGTCGGGGTCATGACCCGACCTTTGCGAGGAGTTCCGCCCCTTCGCTCTGCACCTGCTTCTTGTGGAAGAATGGCGTTCTAATGACCTTGCAGAGAAGGTCACTTCTGCAACTACACATTCACACCTCTCTTTCTACCATCGTACTTCTGGTTATGTGCCACAAGTTCTGCAAAGGCTAAAGACTTCAATCTACAAGAACATCTTTTCATCTTTTGTCATAAATCTGGCGGTTAGTAGGAAAAAAAACCTTGTCAAAAGTTATCAAGCCACCTCTGAAACAAAACATGTGCCTAAGGAACATCTTCAATGTGCTAAGAACAGTCCAAGAACAATCCAAGTGGCCAGGAGTCTGACAGGCACGATGAAGGCCTCCACTGACTTCAGTACACCCCAAGCTGATGTGGGAAGGGAACATCAGACAGTTTAATTCCAACCCACACCCTCGGAACCCTTTCCTCACTTGTGTCAGACAAAGAGGACAATCATGTCACCAAACATCTGCTTGGATATTGCACCCAATAATATAGGTTCAAAACAGGTCACTGAAAATCTACGCTCCACGTAATGTGCAACAACTGACAACTTTTCCTGATTGTAGAAACTTGTGGTGGCTGCATGGCCAGCGTTGTACCTGTGGCGTGATAGCTGCCAATTTTCTTCATTAGGCCATTAGAGATGCTCGTTAAATACAGCGGGGAGGGGGCCTAACGAACTATAAAACAGACAAGGGTCAAAGACCCAATAATCACTCACTTACATGATAGATATTGTTTTGACAGTTTTCGCTACATTCTGGTAAATCAGTTTAAATTTATAATTGCTTTGAAACACCTTACATGTAAGCAATAGACATGGAGTTTCATGGAGTGAATATAGTCTGAGATTTGACATTTTCATCTAGGCCTATTGATAAATCTTTGTTTCAACATGTGTGAAGAAATGAATTGTACAGGTGTGTTGGAATTGGACCGTACACAACGTTACATACCTATGGTATAAGTACATATCCACAGTATTATTAAGTACATACCTACAGAGCTAATGTTACAGACAGACAGCTGGGGAGGACAAACCTGTCCCCCGTGTGTGTCTGTTTCCCCACCTGTGCCCTATTGTTCCCCTGTGGAGACATCTGCCACAGGAACAATGGCTACAGTCTCGCCACACCTGTCACCCGCTCGCTACAATTGTCACAATTACCAACAGGTGACAATCCTGTCGCCACACGCCTTTTGTTACATGTCACGGAACTCAGATTTTGGGGGTTGATTTTGTGATTTCTGGTCTTAGAAGAAGAGATTTCAAGATTAAACATTTAACATTGCAGAGACCATCTTGCACATAAAA
>NC_049984.1:2656904-2663416 GCF_000003815.2 Branchiostoma floridae
TTTAACGATGGCAGAAGTTACGAAGCATGTTAACGATCAGTCTGACCTTCACTTTTGTAGTGTTTATAGAAGCATCCCAGACAAATGTCATGTACATCATAACCTTTTATTTTCTTAGTTAACTATATGGAAAAAGTGACAGTTAAAACTCAAAACTATTAGGTGTTCCTCAGTGACTTTTACCGAGAAAACATGCCCTTCCCAAACCTCTAACATACAACCAGAACAAAAAATAAATTATTTCTATTACTCAGATTTTTTTACTTTTAGCTTCAAAATCTTCTTTTTTTCAGCTGCTCTCATCAGTTTTGGGATACTAAAAGCATGTTGTCTATGAGACTATGGTGGCTATGGCCTAACATATGTCCCAATGGACCTCATCATACACAGAAAGCACCCCCATTCCAAATCTCTAACATACTGTCATACCACAAATCAATTTGCACAGTATTATGTAGACTGTTCCCTATAATTATAGTCCTATTTGCAGATGCGTTGACGTGTCGTTGCACCTTATAATTACCTGTGCAACAGGTAGGTTCTACACTCTGTTTGATCCGCTCCCAAATGTCAGGTGTACACCCACTGCACCTGTATTGTCTGATAATCGCTTAAAATGCTGTTTTTGAGAGAGATTTCGGAGTAAGAACTAATTGAATGTTTTTACTCTGAAATCTCTGTGATAACTGAAAGTGGCATAGTCTCTATATCTATACTTGTACAAATTGTCCAAAAGTCCAATCTCAAGGAAGACATACAACAGAAGATTTTCTTGATCATGACTTTGATAAAATTGAGAACACTGCACAATGCTGGATACTAAAGTAATCACTTTGGTGTTTTGCCCTGAAATTTGTATTTGAAACTGGCATGGTCTCTATATACAAATTAAACAAAACCAGGTCTAAAAGAAGGCATACAACAGAAGGTTTTCTTGATCATGACTTTGATAAAGTTGAAAGCTGCATTCAGAAAACAAGTCCCTCAAACTTATACCATGTACTACAACATCACTGTGCACATCTCCTCTTCACAACGTGAAAACCTGTTTTTTTACTTGACTCTGATAAACACAAAAACTGAAAAGTCTCCGCCACCCCCATCCCCAAACCTCCCATACACCAGCATGGCTCTGACTAATCTGAGCAGTTTTTCTGTTGACCGCCCTACCCGGTAATTATCGGCTTGTTAGTGAGACCTGTTTGACGTGGCACAAAGACTCCACTGTTGTCAGTGCCGTCACAGCACCGGCGCGACAGGTTGTTCCGACGCACTCGCTCCCAAATGTCAGGTGGATATGAATGCGTACCATAAATGCAGAAATGTTCGCGGTGGTTTTATGTTTGCGGTTTTCACAGCGACCACTTCACCAAGAACTTACAACCACCGTGAACATTTTTCCATTATAGTATGAGACTGCAGTCTATGGCACTAGAGTGAACTTAAAACCGCCGTGAACACTCCATTTTCCCCAACCGCGAAAATAAATCCCTGAGAACACAAATGTATTTACAGTATTGTCTGATAATGATGTTCTGGGTTTTAGAACTTCACATCGCACTTCCAAGCGGCTCTGTCCAGTGCTTTATTGGGATTGTGTGGCACAGCGGCAGCGTGTTTGGCTCGGGACCCTGCCATGTCACCGATCTTGTGCCCTTGGGAAAGGCAGTTTACACAGCTTTCCTCGCTTTACTCAGGTGAAAATGAGTGCCTAGTTTTGTATACGACGTTAAATGGAGGTCCCGTGTTTGGGGAGAGCCACACCCCACGCACGTTAAAGAAGCCGCCGCACTTATCGAAAAGTGTAGGGGACCTTCCCGGTGTGAGTGGATCAAACCTCCAGACCGGTCTCCGGGTTGACATCTTGAAAAGGTGATAGTCACCTGTTATGCCAATCCTTCCACAAACGTGGTAAATCTAAATAAATAAATCAGCGGGTCCACACTTTTGAGGTCACACATACATTTGTATTGATGTCCTTCCTGTCCTTCCTCCATCCAAGAGTTCCTTGGTTTACCATCTGATTCTTACTTTAGAAAAGAGCCAAACTAGGAGGCCTATTATCGAACTTGTCCTTCACTTGAAAGTTCATCTGTGTTGGAAGATGTCATTATTGAAGTATGCGAGAGTGCAGTGGATTGTTCACAAAGACTGGTGCTGTTCAGTCAAAAATTTGGGTGAGTCCAATTTTCAACGGTGTTGGAAGTCACAGTTAAACTACTTCAATTAAGAACTTGTCTTTCGTTTTCCCGACCCCTACTCATCTACCAAATACCGGTATCGTACGACCATCCATCCATCCACAGTCTCTCTCACAAACACACAGTCACACGAAACAGCACCGAAAACATAACATAATCTTCCTGATAAAGGTATTCTGACTGAGGCAAAAACATGCAGCAAAACTTGAACTCAAAAAACAGGCAGACAACAGTTTGAGAGTACTGTATAAATGCATTTAAGTTCGCGGGGATTTAATTTCGCGGTGGCCGAAAAAGGGACTTTTCGCGGTGGTTTTAATTTCGCGTTAGCACCATGTACTGTAGTCTCTCACTGCCATGGGAAAATGTTCGCGGTGGTTTTAATTTCACAGTGAAGTGTCCACCGCGAAAACCGTGAACATAAAACCACCTCGAACATTTCTGCATTTACAGTAGTCTCTTTGGTCTTGACCTTGAAAATAAGCTACCAACATCCTCAAGAACATTCAAATGCGACATAGGTTATCTGGTACCTGTTGCTATAGTGACGTGATTCCGACGTCAAACCAGATGCTGCAGTAGACAGGTCCATTCCTTGGGTTAGTCCCAACTTTATTTAGTGTTGATTTAGGCTAAGTTTACTTTGTCGTAAAAAGTTCATTACAATGTCACTTTTTCAAACACTGACCGATTTCATTTACCATCCGTCAGGATAAAAATTCTCTAGTCAACCAACAACATGGGAAGGGAAAAGACTAATATCAGCATCGTGGTCATCGGCCATGTCAACTCTGGCAAGTCCAACACCACTGGTCACCTGATCTCCAAGTGTGGTACCATGGCCATCGACATGTTTGAGACCGCAAAGTACTATGTGACTATCCAGGGCTCGACTATCATTGACCCTGGACATCTTGATTTCATCCAGAACATGATCACAGGAGCTTCACCGGTAACACTCCGTAAAACATTAATAGTTTTTTGGCCTCTCATCTTTTTAGTACTAAAAGAATACGTTTAATACAAGTAAAAGTGAATTTATACTAATAGTACCTATGTGAACTTACGTGATCTCGTGAGACTAGGCCTTTCTGTGGTCAAGGCAAAAAGCTGGAGGTTTTACGTGTTTTTAAGAGTTTTGAAGAATTATTCTATTTGGACAGTACATCTTTTCACATGTTAATTCTCTGTAGGTTGACTGTGCCTTGCTGATTGTGTCTGCCGGTACTGGTGAGTTTGAGGAGGGTATGTCCAACGAAGGACAGACCCGTGAGCACGTCCTGCTGGCCCACATCATGGGTTTCAAGCAGCTCATCGTGGCAATCAACAAGATGGACAGCACCGAACCCCCCTACTCCGAGGTAAGTCTTTATCTCCCGCCATTTTGATTATATGAATGACATGCATCCATGGCAAAGTAAAGTCAAAGAAGAAGATGTGAAGGAACAAAAATCAAAAACTTATTGTTAGGTATGCCATAGTTAGGGTGTTTAATCATTTGTTCAACCTTCCACTTAAGACAGACAACACTAATATATTCGTGCGACTGTTGTTGTCGACAACGTCACCAGCGACGGTATTTTTAGGCTGTCTAAAGAGGATCAAAATAGTCCTGCGAAAGTTTGTCCTCAAATCATTGTGCGACCACTTTGGACCCAGTTGCGCGACCCTTCAGCGGGGGGCCGCGACTATTCTTCACATGTCTAAAGAGGAATCGTCGCCAGCGACGGAAGTAGATCATATGCTAATAAGCCAGCAGTGTGTTTTTTCTGTTCGAAAAGGCATTTTCTCCGTAAATATACATGTAGTCAGTAATGGAAACGTATCTTTGTAACCAGAAACTGCCTGTTCCAGCGCAATGCCCTGCCACCAGTGGCTATATCCTTTGCATGTCCCTATTCCTTGATGATATACAAATCTGTAAGGCCTGTAATACCACCGGCGGCCACGATTTCCCGTCTCTGTACGGGCCTCCGGATGTCATTCTTTGTTGAGGACGTACTCTGCGTCTTATTTATAGGACAATGTTTGTTTGCAAGCAAAAAAATACTAATCTGCTGCATTACCAAAATAAAGAATTCTCCCGCCCTTTTCAATTTGCGTGCAAGAGGTCACTGTGGGTCATGCACGCACCGCAATGGAATCCTGCGCCGCGGGTGTCCCGCAATATTCTGAACGCATGTCTAAAGACATCCGTCGCCCGCCCACAACGATAGACAAGAACAGTCGCACGATTATATAAGTGTTGTCTGTTTAAAGCAGGCCTTAGATTTCATCCTGAAGGCAACTTTTGTTTTGGCCAAACTGTTTTTTTTATTGGAACACTCACATCTGAGTTTTGGGGTTCCTAGAGGATGTCATCCATATAATCAAATCATCAAAACTTTCATGAGATTTTCGCTCTGATTTCAACTTCAGTTTCACATGACGTTCCCTTGCTGAGTGGTATTCTCTTGTAGGCTCGTTTCAATGAGATTCAGCAGGAACTGAGCGCTTGCATCAAGAAGGTCGGCTACGACCCCGGGACTGTCGCCTTCGTGCCCGTCTCTGCCCAGCATGGTGACAACATGGTGGAGCCTTCAGGGAACATGCCGTGGTACAAGGGGTGGTCAATTGAGCGCAACGAGGGCAATGGCAGCGGCACCACCCTGCTCGAGGCCCTGGACTCCATCCTGCCACCCCAGAGGCCTACTGACAAGCCTCTCCGTCTGCCCCTGGCGGATGTGTACAACTTCAGGCCTGGAGGTAGGGCTACAGTATTCAGGACTAATGTACAGTTATGATGTTATACTAACTGGTGATTGAAGGAAATCCTTACTTTGTGGCCACATGTAATTTGAATCTGCTTCAAATTCCCGTTATCGTTCTACCCAACACATCTAAGAAAAGGCTTTTGTTCGGTGAACAGGTGTGGGAACTGTGCCCGTCGGCATTGTGGAGACCGGCATCCTGAAGCCAGGTATGGAGGTGACCTTCGCCCCTGCCGGCCTCACCCTTGAGGTTAAGTCCGTGGAAATGCACCACGTGTCTGTGCCCGAGGCCCTGCCTGGAGACAACGTCGGCTTCGTTGTCGGGAACGTGGATGACTTTAATAAGTTTGTCAAGGACCTCAGGCGTGGGTTTGTTGCCGGTGACAGCAAGAACGACCCACCTAAGGAGGCCGTGAGCTTTGATGCGGAGGTGAGATGGTTGTCCAGGGTTGGACAAGTTTTCTAAAATTGACTTGATCTATCGGGCAAGTGCATAAAAATTTTACTTGCCCGAAACACATCTTCACTTGCCCGAAATTTAGATGAATTTTTAAAGCATTTTCACTTGCAGCAATGGAATCCTTTTATCATTGGCTCAATTTTTCCGTATTGACCAATGCTTGATGCCGCGACTGTGAAAAGTACATTGTAACATGTATATCAAAAATCTCAATAATTGAAAAATATTACTTGCCCGATCGGGCAAGTGGGGTAGGACATGCACTCGCCCGGTTGGGCTATTTTACTTGTCCGGGACAATAGGGCTAGTGGACTTGTCCAACCCTGGTTGTCCATTGTGGTACCTTTAATGGAATAGGGCTATGCTCAAATACAGCTGCAAAATAGATCAGAAAAGATATTAAGGAAACGATTCCATCGACAGCTATTTTGGCTGTTGAAGCACTTCAGGCCACGGTTGATACTGCATACATGGAATATCTGTTCAGTACCGGGTGGGTAGAATGATAGGCGGGCACCTTGGACTTCCCTATCCTTCCTACTGTACCATCTACTCTCAACTGGGCCTTCCATCGCTCAGCTTCCGCCGTAAGTTTCACACTCTGACTGCCCTCTTCAAACTGACGAACGGACACTGCCCACCCCACCTCTGCAACCTCGTACCCACTTCCAGGTCATCATCATCAGCCATTCAATCTAGATGCCCCCTCAGAAACGGAAACAACCTGTTAATACCAATTCCCAAAAGTGCACGAACCCAGAAAACCTTCTTCCACAGAGCCACTCAGTTATGGAACAATCTTCCACTTGAAACACAAACAGCTACCACATTATCATCCTTCAAAGCCAAAGCCTGGTTCTCCCTCGGAGATCCGACCATTCTCTGTTGCTTAATGTCAGAACTTGTACTACCTCATGATTTGTGACTTTTAGCGTGTACAGATTGTATACATGTAATATATGATTTAAATTTGTAATTATTATTGTTTCATAGCTCATGTTAGTGATTTTATATAATATGTAACATGTACTTTTCCTCCCAAGGGTTAGCCCTGGCAATAGCACCTGGCTAGTTGGCAACCCTGGCTGTGTAAACAGCTGA
>NC_049984.1:2663533-2664470 GCF_000003815.2 Branchiostoma floridae
CTTTTTCCTGATGCATGTTTTCGTGACAGGGTTACTGTGCTGAACCACTCAGTCCAGATCCACGCCGGCGACACGCCTGAGGTGGATTGCCACACCGCCCGCATCGCCTGCAAGTTGCCAAGCTGAAGGAAAAGATCGACCGTCGTTCCGGCAAGGTTCTGGAACAAAACCCCGCGTTCCTCGAGTCTGGAGATACGGCCATCGTCCAGATGATCCCCTCCAGGCCCATGTGTGTGGAGGCCTTCTCTGATTACCCGGCCCTGGGTCGCTTCGCAGTGCGCGACATGACGCAGACCGTGGCCATCGGCACCATCAAGTCCGTGACGAAGAAGACTACTGAGGCTGCTGCTGAGGCTGCTGGCAAGAAGAAGTGATGGTCGCTTCAGTTTACTCCGCCTTCCGTCACAGCCACGATGGATCCATGATGTACACAGGAGCTTCCAACAAGGTCAAACCAGAAGCTTTTTGTTTAAGAATCGTAGCTTTTGTTTCAGCCGACGACGATTCCATAGCCAAAAAGCTTCACCGTAAGCACTGAGCTGACAATCGTAAGGTGAGGGTCTTAACTCGAGTTATGAATCTATCTAGCTTCCTCTTCTATGTATCTTTGTTAGCTTGAAGGTACAATGGTCCAATATAATATGTTTTAACTACTTTGAATTGGTAAACTGGCAAATCATATGTTCCTACTTTTATCATATGTAAAAGACGTGGATTGTAACGAGGTGGAGTAAAGAGAGAAGTTCAGAACCGATCAAGTTTCACGTGCATTTGTGGTGCCTCCATGGTTGTAGTTTCTTTACTTACTCTAGTATTATGATTTTCTCCATTGGTATCTTAAGCTAGGGGCACAACCCGCCGTACTTGCAACTGCGTGGTGTCCACGTGCCAAAACGTGGGCAATCGCACAGAGATTGTACGTTGTAAGCACGTACAT
>NC_049984.1:2665129-2683515 GCF_000003815.2 Branchiostoma floridae
ATACATAGCATGCCAGATACATGTTATATAGATACAAGTATGGTTAGCGACCCAGCTTACTTGTCCGACACGTTACCTGTTTACGTTTGTCTAATTTCTATTATTTTTACAACGACCTGTGGAGCCTGGTGGAGGCAAATACTCCCATACGTGCCTCATACGGACTTAAATATATACGCAGGTGTGACCCCACCTTAAGGTCTTGTTTTTAGTGGGAGATCTACAACTGAAAGTGGTGAAGGCTGTACCTAAAAACTGAGCAAAACTTGAACTCAAAAGACTGAGAAGACAGCACAGAGTTGTCTTTCTGGGGCTCTTATCTTGACTTTGCAAACACAGACTGCTGAAAATAAAATACTGTAAATGCATTGAAGTTCTCGGAGATTTAATTTCGCAGTAGCGGGAAAAAGGACTTTTCGCGGTGGTTTTAAGTTCGCGGTAGCAACATGCACTGTAGTCTCTTACTGCTATGGAAAAATGTTTGCTGTAGTTTTATATTCACGGTGAACCGGGCACCGTAAAAAACGTGAACATCAAACCACTGCGAAAGTTGTTGCATTTACAGTATGTCCTCCAACCTCAGCCAATTTTCGCAGCATCTTGTTGACCGTCCTACCCTATAATTATCGTCTCACTGATAATGACCCTTGACGCGCTGCGGGTTAACCGTCCATACGGCTGAGCCACTGCCAAAGGTCAGGTGTGACAGTGCGCCCGCTGCACCTTGCATTGTGCGATAATGGCCCTGTCCCTACAAGTAGGACACAGCTTTCTAGCAGGGAGGGGCAGCGGACATTCTACAGAGTCTAATAGAAAGATATAACAGAGTAGTACAGACACTATTTGGAATCGCGTAATTAACGTATCACCCCACCCCTGGCTTACAGCCAAGGCTAGCGATTAGGCCAGGACTAGAGTACAAACGATCAAGAATATCATAATAGAAAGATATTTCATAGCAAGCACTTACCAACAAGCTTTAGATCAGCTTCTACAGGTGTAAAGGAGACTGACAACCTCAGGGCTTTGTGACAGACTAACTTTGATATTGACGAACAAGAAAATTGGGACATACCCAACTGATTGAAAGCTACACTGTTGTACTGGGTGAGTATTTCTGGTATCAAGTATTTGTTGATATCTTGTTCTAGCAGAGAGGGGCAGTCGAGCATGACGTTCTATACTCTCCAAGCAGAGGTGAGGCTCCAGCTGTTTTTTTGAAAAACATTTTAACAACATACACACAACTAAAGTTCAATTAGCTTGGGGAAGCTTTCGAGACGAACTCTGTCTCTTTGTCAACCCGAAGATCTCATCTAGGCTGTTTTTTTAAACGTTTTTTAGTCGTTTTTATCGAGCTTTCTATTTTGTATTTTATCTTGTAGGTTTTGACAATACAAGATAGTACAAAATAGAAAGCCCGATAAAAACAACTAAAACAACGTTTTTAAAAAAAAAGGGCGGAGCCTAAGGCCATACCAATTTAATTTGTTGGTTCTCGGATTTCTAAAAATATTTTCCAAAAACCCTCAACTGGAAAAACACAATGAAAACAAAGCCTGAGGACCAGGCTTGTGCCTTTGTGCACTCAGTTTTATGAGGTGAATATTGCCACTTTCAAGTTTTCCTCCCTACCCTCTAGCTTTATGATGCCCACTTGCTATCACTTTTAAAAATCCGAGAACCAAGAAATTAAATTTGTATGGCCTAAACTCTGCTGAGTGTAGACATCCTACAGGTGGCTTCAGAGATGCAGAATGGACACTCCCTCATTTCTTCAGACACCTTACCTGACACAGGTGAATCACCTGGACACCAGACAGACTACCTGTTCATCCCACCTGACATTTCAGCACGTCAGAGCTCACCTGCCGTAATTACCTGGGTGTTACCTGCACAAAGGCGCACTCAACCGATTACCTGTACGTCAGGTACACACGCAGGTGGAGCTAAAATAAGACGCAGAGATTTTATCTTGTTATTGAAGTCGTTATCAGAGACATTCCTAAAAGAACACAACTGACGTCAGGTGACGTTACCTGTGCCCACCTGTACGTCAGGTATATACGCAGGTGGAGATAAAATAAGGCGCAGAGATTCTATCTTGTTATTATTGAAGTTGTTATCAGGGACATTCGTAAAAGAACACAACTAATGTCAGCTTACGTTACCTCGTTACCCACTTGAACGTCAGGTACATAGTTTATGCAGGTGAAGCTAAACAGAGACAAAGAGATTTCCTTATCGTGCCTTTATCAAAGTTCTTATCAAAGACATTCCCCAAAGAACACGTCTAATCTCAGCAAAGATGGCTGTACAGGTTTGACTGTATTCACAAACCACAATGAAGACTTGTGTGTTGGCAATTCAATATTTTAATGTCTTTGTTTCAACAAGCAAAACTACAGAGTTCATACCAATAAGTCCTAGGATTTCTTGTATTTACACACTAGACCAACATTGGATTTTAAAAAATGATATCCCTGTATAAATGTATTTAAAAATGCCGTCTACTTGGCTTGCAACAGACACCACGGAGTGAACTGTATCATTCACAAAGCTCTAAGACATACAAAATGTACATCCAGTAGACCGTTTCACGCATATGCACGTAACAGTACAATTGCAGAATTGTTGCCTGGTAGACAAGCATGTTATAGCTGCCGAGTCTCTTTTGTCCTCTTTGGCAAACAGAAAGAGACAGAGACGAGAGAATTAAAGTCCTCAGTAAAAATTTGCCCATCCGGGACTCATCCTCCTACGCAGGGACATCCAACGGCGAAACCGCCTGTCTGGATGTACCCTGCTTTCTCAACCGTCACTCTCAGTTCCTGTGGACGTTCCCCCCCCCCCCACCAACTGTCAGCCGATCAGAGAATAGGCCTTTCAGTTTTCGCAAGGGGTCTCGCATATATATGGGTAAGTTCATTAATATTTACAAGCATGGCGGTCAGGAACTAAGGGTGACGGTTGAGAAAGCAGGGTATATCCAGACAGGCGGTTTCGCTGTTGGATGTCCCTGCGTAGGAAGATGCCAGGACTAGTCCGAGCCGGCTTGGACGGGCAGTTCGAACGGTAAGAGTTTGGAATAGGAACGGTTCGGGATGGGCCGTACGGACGTTCATGAACCGCAGGAAGTTCGGCCAACGGTTCCAACGGTCCACAATGGCCGCTTGGACTTGTCCGGACAACGCCACAGGCATCTTCAGGTACCCATTTCCTCACATCGTTATCCTGATCAGTTCCTCCGTAAGGTAAGTTCTCCCATCTTAGGCCCAGCCTATAGGCCCAGCCTATAGGCCCAGCCTATCTCACATCTTAACTAAAATGAGGTAAGTTATTTCATCACTAAAGACATCTTTATGTTCCTCACATCCTGATCCTGACCAGTTCCTTTATTTTATTTTAAGATAATCAGATCTTCAGTAAGCTCTCCCATCCTTTAAGACGTGACACATCTTCAAGTGACATCCTCACATCCGGATCCTGACCAGTTCCTCCACTGCCAGCCTCCGCAGCTGGTTGAAGTCCACATCCAGGTGGCTGCGCCAGTACCGCCGGTCACGGCCCCACACCTGGTAAACAAACTCCAGTTAGAAGCTCTGAGGAAGGTGTCTAAGAGCATTCGAAACATAAGCAAAGTAAGTACCTACTGGTTGTGTAATAAGAATTCTCCTATATCCTATATTCTACCAACATACTAGTACATTTAACCCAGAGTCCTGACAGGTCCGAAACCAGCAAATGATAAAAGGTTAACATTTCACAATGTAATGTTGTTAAATGATGTTATAGCTTGATGTTAAACGTGTAATTTATTGTATTATGATCAGTAGATAATAAGTGTTAGTATGACAACGCTTTGCAAATAGCAGTCATAATTTATTGTATTCTATGGAAGAGAACTCCAGGAAGAGTAGTGGTTGTATGTCAACACTAATAGAGATTCCTTGACAAACAAACAAACACTACCGACCTGTGCTGGGTAGCAGGGGCTGGTGATCCCGCGTTAACACTAATGGAGATTCCTTAATAAACAAACAAAGAAACAAACAAACAAACACTACTGACTTGTGCTGGGTAGCAGGGGCTGGAGATCCCGTGGAAGATGCGAGCGATGGCTCGTCCAGTGAAGTTCCTATCGTGGTGCAGACACACGAAGCTACGGATGTCCGCTCGCACCTGGCCCTCGTTCTTCAGCGG
Source organism: Branchiostoma floridae (assembly GCF_000003815.2). NCBI lineage: Eukaryota > Metazoa > Chordata > Leptocardii > Amphioxiformes > Branchiostomatidae > Branchiostoma > Branchiostoma floridae. Next base: position 2,669,333 of record NC_049984.1, read on the forward strand.
CACCTGGACAGAGACGTCAAGGGGTTTAACTTATGTGTCTGACAGGAAAGCTGTACGGATAGAACCTAAATGTCTATGGTCTGGGGGGAACTCTGTACCTTTGTATATACAGTTTAGTTAATATGTTAATCTTGACCTTGAGAAACCAAGAAGAAAACATATTTTGGCCTGCACTGAAGAAGTGGCATTGTCCTCACCTGTTCCTCCCCACAGCTGTCCGAAGAAACGTTGTGTCATGGTGCAAATTCTTCCTTCTAGACTTGGTGATACTCACCCGGACTCCAGGAAGAATAGTGACATATCAGTCACTAATGGAGATCTGTACCAAACCGAACCAAACCAAACCAAACCTGACCCTCTTGCTCCTCCCCACAGCTGTCTGAAGAAACGTTAAGTGTCAGCTCCTTCTCAAAGTACCCCTTCAGTAGGTTCAGAACCACTCCGGGAAGTGGAAAGGACCTACTCTTTTTTATAAGTGTGGTGGGTTCTTACTCTCCAAGCAGAGGGTAGCTCCGGCTGTTTTTTTAACGCATTTTTAGTCATTTTTATTGGGCTTTCTATTTTGTTATTTTTCTTGAAGAACGTTAGGTTTTGACAATACAAGATACAATACAAAATAGAAATAACGATAAAAACGACTAAAAAACAGCCAGAGCCTAACCTCTTCTTGGAGAGTAGTGCACATGGGTTCTTAGATGTGCTTGAGTTTGGCCTAAGAAGTGGACTTGTTCCTTACCTGTTCCTCCTCCTCCTCCTCACAGCTGTCTGAAGAAACATTAAGTGTCGGCTCCTTCTCGAAGTACTCCCTGAGGGTGACCTTGAGCTGCTCGCTCCTTGCCCGGTCCACTTCCTCCGCACAGTGCCAGAACTCCTCATGTGACACGCTGAGGGGGGAGGGGGGCAAGAAACACTTTCACATACAAACAAGCATGATGCTGAATCTTCAGTCTACCTTGTCCCTCCAACAAGATGGAAGACGCTCAAGGGACTAGGTAGGTAAATAGGTAGGCTGAGAAAACATAATGTGAAAATGTGACAATGCCTTCAAGTTAGTAACTCTTACTCTGTCAGCGCCTGGATTAAGACTGCCAAATATCATGAAGTTCCGTCAACCCTTTCCCGAGTTATTCCCCTCTAAAGGGATGATGCAACTACACATGCCTACAAATTTTGGGAAATCTTGTCAAACAGATGCTCTCTATCCTATTAGGCTAGCCCCTAAGGCATCGCCAAAATGTGACAATGTCTTTAGTAACGCTTACTCTGTCAGCGCCTGGAAGACTTTGCCTCCTTCACCGGCGTCTCTAGGGCCTTGGTGGAAGTTGTTTGGGGAGCTTCGATTCACGATTTTATCCGGGAATACGCGGCAAGGGAAAATATGGGCCGGTACACTTCCCCCAGTATATATTCCTCTCTCCCCCCCCAAAAAAAACAACTTCCGCCAAGGCCCTAGAGACGCCAGTGAAGGATGCTATGGAAGACTGCCTTGAGCTGCCTGGAGACATATCTAAAAGCAATAGTAATATTTTTCCCGTCTCAACAAGCAAATTTCCGTCCTGGGGCAGGGGGACTGTCCTTGGGACTGCCCTGCTAAGTAGGTACAGTAGAAGCCAGTTAATTGCACAACAGATTAACGCACACTTCTGTTAACTGCACGGAATCCCCAAATCCCAAACCGGTGCGGTCCAGCTGGGTAACTTTGCATTATTGGACCAGCCTGATAATTGCACGAAATACGCTGGCAAATAGTGTGTACAATAAAACGGCTTCTACTGTATATAGGTAGGCTACGGAAACATAATGACTGTGTAGATGCCTCAGGGTTAGACAAGTCCACTAGCCCTCGTCCAGGGCAAGTGAAAATGCTGATCGGGCAAGCGCGTGTCATACTTCACTTGCCCGAATGGGCAAGTAAGATTTTTCCATTGAGTGAGAGTTTGATATACTTTTCACTTTTTACAGTCATGACAGTCTTGACATTAAGCAATGGTCGACATAGAAGAATAGAGGCAATGATAAGAATTCCATTGCTGGAAGTGAAAATGCATATAATAGTGACATTCAAATTTTGGGCAAGTGAAAAATTGATTCGGGCTAGTAAATTTTTTATGTGCCTGCCCGATAGGACAAATGAATTTTAGAAAACTTGTCCAACCTTGTGCCTTAGTAAGTCTTACTCTGTCAGCGCCTGGAAGACTGCCTTGAGCTGCCCTGTTAAGTTGGTATATAGGTAGGCTAGGCAAACATAATGTGTAGATGCCTTAGTAACTCTTACTCTGTCAGCGCCTGGAAGACTGCCTTGAGACTGCTCTGCTAAGTAGGTATATAGGTAGGCTAGGGAATGTGTAGATGCCTTAGTAACCCTTACTCTGTCAGCGCCTGGAAGACTGCCTTGAGCTGCCTGAGCTCCGTCCGCTCCTGAGACTCGACCCGTCCGTACAGGAAATCCGACACCTCATCCAGCTGATCGTCCGTCAGGTCGCCCGGCGCCCGCAGGAGGAACGACACATCCGTAAACTCCGCCAGCAGGCCCGTCCGCTGGTAACCTGCAGTGGCGCAGAAGAGACCCCTACTGATTTTGGAGAAAACTACAGTTACCAAAGCTGAGATCAACAACGCCAGAGAAAACAAGCATGGTGTTTATAAAAACACAGGCGACGAAAGGTTACGATTGAATAGTTGTTTGTTTGTTTGTTTTATTTAGACCTCTGCTGTCATAGACACCCTTTGTCTCTGATATGGACTGTCTGTGCCTTGACAGTTTATGAATGACCTTAATTGTACACGGTGCAGTGCATGGCAGGAACTATTACACAGAGTGTGAAATAAAGGTATCGGGTAAGACTAAATATCCTAATTACTATAACAATAAATGCTAGCATAAATTTCGATATCAAATTTCAATCGAGCGGGGATTATCATGAGTGTCAGTATATTTTCTAATAACATTGCTAACAAAGCTGTCTCCTATATTTGCCTATTTTTGCGTTGTGCCATTGAAGATAATTTATATTTATATACATTCAAATCTGTCTGTAGCATCTAGTCTTTTAAAATCTGATCTACTTGATTCGAGAACTGCGAATAACTTACGACGTAACGTATTATATCTAGAATAATCCACGACGAAGTGGAAGTTCATTTCATATGGATAAAATGTTGGTTTATTAGGGGATTAATCGCCTCATGGCCGATTGACAATGTCACAATGGTGACCCTAAGTAGCCCATTGAGAGTCCCAAAGCACAGACTGCCAGACCAGCTGTAGGTCATCTGGAGCGAATTACAGCCCATTCCAGTACCGTGCCCTCGGGGACATCTGTGTCTGTTACATGTAAATCATAACACTCGCACCACCTGTACAACTGGAACCCGAGCTCAGGGGACAGTGTTAAACAGGTGCCCACTGACAAGCTTAGAACTGGGAGTTCATGGGGACATCGATCTGTGGAAACTTTTCACTCGCACCGCCACCTGTACAACTGGATCATATGCTTAGGGGACAGTGTTTAACAAAACATTTACTAGTACCCACTGTTACGTTATTGTTGACGCAAATTTTACATCACTAAATCTAAATCTTACATTAGAATCTCAAATAGGCTATGCAGTAAAGAAGTGCAATATCAGCATGGTCAAGTGAGCTTAGAGTGAGTAAATCACTTCCAATCCACGCAGACAGAAGGTGGCACTGGTTTAAGCTGGTACTGACACGGCTGGGTACATCTAAGAAAAGGGTAAAACAACTTCAAGTTTCAAGCGATACAAAACAGAGCGGCCAGGATCACCCTTGGATGCGACAGGTCCAACGGGTCCAGAGACTCTTTACAGTTTACTGCAGATGCTAACGTTAGTGCCGTTAAACTTGAAAGACATGATCCAGCAGAAAACTTAGTGAATTTTCATGAGTCATGAAAACAAACCATCAGTGTCAATATGTAAACTACTCACAATGCAAGATCACTGTTATCAGACCAAATCTTCAGAAAAAGTTAGAAAATATCCGCTCTCTGAAACCCAGCACAAATTTAGATGCTCAAAACTGAACAATTTCTGCACTGAACGTCTAACACATGGAATAGTTTGCTGTAAGCAAATTAGATTTTGTCCCATTGTTCGTGGACCTAACGTAGACTTCCTACTTTTTGTGACTCTTTTGAAAAGTTGCTGTATATGATATTTTCCTGTGGCTGTGTGTTATCTAGATTTGTTCCATGGATATTGATGAATAAAGGATCACAGGAAGAATACAGATGCTATAGACATTGTAAAAGCTAATCGTGTCTCCAAATAAATTCATAGAATGTTACCAACATATAGATAGCTGTGTGTTAGTACTGTTATCAATTACCACACAAAGTGCAATGATTGATGACCAGATGGACAGACAGCTGGGCGGGGATTTGTGTGGAAAGTAGGTTGGACGTTATTTGTTGAGAGGAAAAGTGGGAGGAGAGAAGGGTGGACCTTATTGGGTGTTTGCATGTTAGATCAACCCAAAGGCGGAGCACAGAGATAGGGAAGAGCATTCGAGAACTTTTGAGTGAACACAAAAGACCCTCCAGTGATGGGAGCAGACGTACTGGATGGGAGCAGACGTAATCAGGCGTCTATAGTCTATCAGCGTTCAGGCAATCTTTGGCCGAGTTTTCTTGGGGACAGACGGACACAGAACAGCACAAAAGGTGAGTGATCATCATTTTCCAGCTTCATATATTACGTATCCTTGTAAAAACCATTATGTGGTTGTTTCTAATTGTTCTAGTTGCCTCGACGAACCTACCCAGGGTTAGCCTGCTTGCTAGACTGTTCTGTTTCTTCAAAATTCAAGAGCTAACTGACAGACCATCTCCTTGGCTGACATGAGAAGGAATTTTACCACAGACACCCCTAAGTTAGACCAATTAAAAATAGAAACTGTGCAATGCATACTCCCGCTTACTAGACAGGATAGCATGCTGTTGGGGGAAAAGTCTTTGTTCCCTTTGTCTCCCATGGCCAGCTGCGTAGCTTAACGCGTGCTAACTCATTAATCACTAGGTCAGGGGGGGGGGGGGGTGGCACACCTGCGATGCAGATGTTTAGCCGCATGCTAGGGATAGGGCCGTACCAAATAATTCTATGGATGCTATCATAGTGAGCATTGATTGCAAACGAATTTGTTTGCAAAAAAAAATTGTCACATTTTCTGGAGTTACACTTTAGGAAATTTTGTGTTATATGTCATTGGATTTGATTATGTAGGGGCGTAAGTAAAGACATCAGAGCCCACATTCCCCTCTTTATATGTTGAGTGTTAACATGTTTATCTTGAATGTATAGCAAGAATTTAATTTCGAATGAGGGTCACAGTCTTAGAACCATGTGTATGAGTTACAGTAGTCTGGTTAGTGAAACGTATAAATTCAAAATGATTTCAGTTTTGTTATTCTATGTACATTGACATATTTCCTAGAATTTCTTTCGCCGCACATGCGTAGTGACATCTGTGAAGGGCTTATATAAGATAGTTTGTTCAATGCCCAACTTGAGTACCGCACGTGTGCTCACGAAGATGAAGTCGAAGATATTTGTTACTTACCTTTGAATTAAACGCCAAGGGGTATCTTTAGCCAAAATATGAGAAAAAGCTATGATGTTTCAAATGAAAAGTTTGAAAGAAAATCCCTTCGGAAGGTACGTATCCTCAGTACACATTATTGTTTCTTTTGCAACTGCATGGGGCTGACCAGTACCCGTGATATTTTTCATAAAGAAGAAAGAGAGAGATCCGTCAATGACTCATCGTGATTTATGAAGAATGTAACATCATTCTGTCCAGAGCAGTACAGCCCTATAACAAAACAGAAACATGGTGTGCTGGGTGATATAGTTTTTTACTGGATATATCACTACATGCAATATCAATCCCAAACATCTTCTTACAACTAATGGTTTCAAATGTATGCAATTACTGTAAAGCCAAACGGTTGGGAGTAATTCCACATTTTTCTTTTTTTTCTCTCACAAGGAATTACAACATATGAAGGATGGGAAGATGACCCCACCAGACCCCACAGCTTGTCATGAGAACAAGTTACACAGACGGATGCTGTTCAAACAGTTTTCCTGAACAGCGAGGTTTGTTACACCATTGTTCTTATTGCTGATATAGTTTGAGTATCCAAAGTCATAGAGGTAACAGTGGGCAGAATGGTGGGTTAAAAATGGACCTTTAAAGGCACAAGGGGGCTTAAATGCACAAACATCGGGAGCATTGAAAACTAGTACAAACATATGAGTGGATGTTGGGTGTTGGTTGATCTATTATACTGGGCACTTAGTTTTTTCGAACCTTTATTTATTAATTATGTGAAAAAAAAATTTGACAGCTAAGCAATCTAAAGAAACCCATAGGGATTCATTCATGTTGACATATTGATCATGGAATATGTTTGTGTCCGTCAACTATACCTAACCTGTTCTATATTATTTCTTTCAGCTCTACAAGGCGACAACGACAACGGTCACAAGAAATTAATAGTTGAACTTGGACGGCAATCAGATTGATAGTAACCGTAGCTTTACAATGCATCACAATCTATCACCTCAACGAAACGGAAGTCAATGCACATGTAGTCAGGCTTGACTCTATAGTTCCAGGAATTTTGTCAGCATGCAAACAACTTATTATACGGTCAACAGAATTACAAAAGAAATGTTTTGCTTGAATGTATTACCAAGTGTCATTGTTATAGAAGTAAATCCAAAGTTATAAGAATGACGCATCTTTGCCATGTTCTGCCAGGTTTTTACATTCTCTGTGTTTGTGTCTTGAGATATGGTAAAAGTATATATGATGTGTATGTTGATGAAATAAAAGGTATAGGCAATTGTGTGGATCGTTTTTTTTAAATGAGTAGTCTTTAAAATGTGGACAGTCATGGCCATTTCTGCTTTCTACAAACATCTTGCAGATAAAAATTGTTTCAAATCAGATTTAGTAAATTCAAAATACGACTGTGTTCACAGGTGAAACAAAAAAACGTATGTACTTCAAACATTAAAGCTTTAATATAGTGTTCCTATTTCTCTCAAAGAACACCAAAAGAGCGATTGAGAGTTAAAAATATAAATCTCAATTTGCCAGAATTTGCAAAAACAGAAAAACGTACTTAATGCATTGATTATGACAGTGTTTTTTTGTGTGCTGAAAGAAACAAATTGCACGAAACAGTAATGTGACGGTAAAATACCAAGCACAAAGGCCATTTCTGTTCCGACAAAAGACCAAACAGGCAAAGGCTACCTCAAAACCAATTCCCTAGGGAATGCATTCGTGCAATTTTTGGAATATTTTCAAAGCGATCGTAATACTGTAGAATGCCTCCGCCCCTGAGGCGTCGCCAAAAAAACGCTTATAAATGTTTTAGAAGACTACTTAAGAGCACTACTAGAGAGTAGGTCGTCTGTACCTCACTTTAGAGAAACTGACTGAAACTGAAATGTGTTTATGTGGAGAAGACTTGATGTAAATGCAGTATTCGAGGCACTCTGAGGTTTACTGAGACCAGGCATTGTCAATTGCTGGCTGGCAAACTTTGAAAATGAAACCCTGCACAAAAATACTAGTACTTGTTGAGCATTTCCAAGAGAGACTCCTACCAATTACAGCTAGAACTGCAGTTTCAAAAGCACAGCCTTAGAATTTGTTTCAGGTATTTCCCCACCTCCTGTGTTTGTCCTCTTCCACTTGAGCGCCCGGATGTCTCTCCGTACATTCTCTTAGCTCCCACCCCATCCTGTCTGCCAGCTCCACAACATTGAACTCTAACCTGTGGGTACAGGGGTTAAATGTTAAAGGTAACAGGCTCCAGGTCCCACCCCATCCTGTCTGCCAGCTCCACAACGTTGAACTCTAACCTGTGGGTACAAGGGTTAAATGTTAAAGGTCATACGCTCCAGGTCCCACCCCATCCTGTCTGCCAGCTCCACAACGTTGAACTCTAACCTGTGGGTACAGGGGTTAAAGGTTAAAGGTGACAGGCTCCAGGTCCCACCCCATCCTGTCTGCCAGCTCCGCCACGTTGAACTCTAACCTGCAGGGTCAGAGATTAAAGGTTAAAAGTGACAGGCTCCAGGTCCAGCCCATCCTGACTGCCAGCTCCAAGACTTGACCTCTAACCTGTAGCATCAGAGTTTAAAGGTTAAAGGTAATTGGCTCCTGGTCCCTGAATCTTGAAACAGTGTACAAGAAAAAAATTTCGTTAGACATGGTCTATTGGTGCTGGATAACACATGGATACCGGTAAAGCTTAACAGTGAAACAAGTTTAATAGATTCCCCCAGCCTGACCTGTTGCTGGTCGAGTGGTCGACTCCCTTCTTCCTCTCCATGGCAACGGCCGCGGCGATGATGGGGTTGGTCCGCGCCAGTTGCCGTAGCAACCCCGGCCCCCCGTAGAACTGGACGGTGCAGAAGGCTCTGATTGGCTGGAGCACCTCGATCCACTTCCTCTGGTGCAGTTCCAGGTAGCACAGCAAGGTGGCGATGCCTGCAGATGCAAGGGGAACATGTGGATGAAGGTTGGACACCCAGGAAAACAAACACAAGGTAACTGTTGCTCAAGCAACTGGATAGTTTTGGAGCTGGTCATACATTTCAGGTAGCATCTTTCATCAGTGACTGAGGGAAAAAACATGAACAACAAGAGCACAGATTCAAAACATCAGAAGCCTGTAAATTGACAGAACCAAAGGCTTGGGTCAGCCTACTGGATCTCAGGTCTTTGCCAAAATACAAATGTATATGAGAAGTACTGCTAAATTTAATGTTGAACAGAGGAAGAAGAAATGAGGCAACAACACATTTCTTTTCAAAACAATAAGTGAAAAAAACAAGATCTATTTTGAGGCAAGTCGCCTGATGGCTTATCCATTCAGTATTATGGCTCCAATGAGCGTGAAGGTCCCATAGCTGACCTTCCTCTGTCATGTCCAGTGCCTGCACAGCTGCCTCTACAGGCACTGCCACCACATGCCCAGGGCAGCTACAAGCCAGGGGGGCCTCTGAACTGTCTGCAGTTGGATGGATGGACACTGCAGAGGCTGTGTTCTGGTCATTGTTCGGACAGTCAGGACCAGTGGAGACTTGTGCAGGGCTGTTAGCATCTTCAGACAGCATGGCGTAGTCTATACCGTCTTCTTCAAATTCTGCCACCTGTAAGAAAGGTCAATACATTTTAACAGTCAAGCATTCTACAGCAAAGAGTGTTCTTGTCAATACATACAATCTGAATATTCCTGAAATGCCATGCAGGTCCCAATGTTTTGCACTTGGGAAAGGCATTTACTTTTACCACTATTTCCTCACTTGCCTCGGCAGGTCAAAATGAGTACCTAGCTTCACTTAGGGACATAAAGCCGGCAACCCCAAGTTTGACGACAGCCACACCTAAAGCACACTAAAGATTCCACAGCTCTTCTGAAAAAAGACTAAGCATCCTTCCCTGTTAGAGTGGTTCTAACCTTACTGTACGATTTTACACAGCTAAGCATTTACTGTGCAAAGCTCAGGTGTGTTGCACCTCTAATTCGTAGGTGTGTGCAACCAAATATGCCAGGAGGCAAAATTTGCTGGTAAAAAATTTCCTTCTTTTTTTAAAGTAACTATGACCTGCACCTGTGCAGCTCTCTCTCGTTCCCGTTGCTGTCGTAACTTCTCGCGACACCGGCAGCGCGGGAAAACTTTCCTCAGCAGTTTCTTCACTGTCGTCCTGTCAACCGAGTTGCCGTAGGTGTGGCGCCGCAACTCACACAGGTCCGAACCCTGCAATAAACAATAACAAATGAACAACAACAAGCAAACAGCTTAAGTCATTAAAGTACTTGTGACATTTCTAGCATGAATTAGGCCTACGTCACATTTCCTAACCGGGTCCTGCCCGGGCTGTTTGCGGAAACAAAAATGTAAGTTTATGCCAATAAGTATGCCGTTGAATTAGTTTTGGTCCGTTTGGGGTTTCTGTTGTCTTTATATTGTACTTTTCGTTCCCCAAAACTGCCCAGCCGGGCCCCTTTGTGGAAATGTGGTGTTAGCCTTTGTAGTTTCAATGAAAATTGCTAGGAGTCTCTCTTACATCAGCATTGAGGAAGTGGTGACAGCGCGAGGGCTCCCCATCCAGGGCTCGAAATACTTTTTTCTGCATACCAGCACTGGCGCAGGTTACATTGAAAATTACCCGCACCAGACAAATTTTACCTGCACCACTCTGAATGTAGGAAGTATGGATCATACTAAAATTGTTTAGAAACCATTGCTACTTATTCTTTTATACTTTATAGGTTGTAACGGTTAATGCAGCTAATAACAATTCATATGTACCTGCATCATAGGACATATATGTATAAAACCCAGTACATGGACCAGTGCAAGTTAGGTGCAGGTAGACACCAGAAATACCTGCACATCTCCAATTTTACCTGCACTAACCTGCATAGCAGGTGGTATTTCGAGCCCTGCCATCCCTCCCCGCCCTCCCAACCTAACAACTTTTAAGAATATGAAAAATGCCTGCAGTTTCAATGAAAATTGCTAGGAGTCTCCCTTACATCAGCATTAAGGAAGAGATGACAGTGTGAGGGCTTCCCATCCCTCCCTGCCCTCCCGATCTCCTGTACATAGTTCTACAAAATTTCAAAGAAGTAAATTGTGCCTCTGCAGTTTCAATGAAAATTGCTAGGAGTCTCCCTTACATCAGCATTGAGGAAGAGATGACAGTGCGAGGGCTTCCCATCCCTCCCCGCCCTCCCGATCTCCTGAACGTAGTTCTCGAAGCTCTTCGGCATGTTGTAGTGGATGATGGCCCGCACGTCGGACTTGTCCAGCCCCATGCCGAACGCGACCGTTGCCACGACAATACGCAGCTCTCCCGACATGAAGCGCTTCTGGATCTGCCGACGCTGAGCCGCGGACTTCCCGGCGTGGTAACAGTCAGCCAGCCACTTCACCTGGGGTGGGCCTTTCTCTGTAGGGGGCAAATGGAAATACATTTCAACCAATGAGGTTAAAAAAAAACACAACAATCAAAAGTTCTGCTGCAGACTAACAATGTGACCTGTGTTTTAGAGTTACCTTGTACTGTAAATGCAGAAAAGAAAAACAAAATAAATGCAGAAAACACCAACATTTTTGCATTACAGTATGTGACTACAGTCTCGAACTAATCTTCTGCTAAATTAAATCCCCGCAGACTTAAATGCATTTACAGTATTTTTTCCTCCTCTCATCCCTTGAACATAGCCTTTGGTTCAGTTCAATCAGTTGCCCAGATGCAGTATGTGTTTGGGGAGGCGATAACTAGTATCTGGCGTTCAGACGCACTGTCCAGTCCATCTCAGGCTGTTCATAATAAGCACATGATTCATACAGTGCAGCCCTCAGGTGACAAACTGTGCTTAATCCCTACTCAAGGTAATAGGCATCAATCTTAATCCGTCAGGCCACCTGTAATCAGCGATCCCTCCAGGCATGTGTCCTTTTCCTGGGTTTAAGTTAATAGTAAGAATGATCCTAATTGACCCAGCTACAGTCAACCCTGTACTAGTGAATACCTCTACAAAAGGATGTGGCCACCAATGTGGCCACTCTTTGGGCCCTTATTTTTTACAAATTTTCTATAAGCATGAAAAAACAACCTGTAAAATCCTGACTATAGTGAGCATCTGGTAAGTGTCCACATAAAACAGATTTTCCCAGTCCCAAGTAGTTAGTCCGTGTAACACAAACTCCACTGTCCAGGGCTGTAACTGGCCCCTCCCCGGCGGATGTGTGGCGGACTGCTATAAGCAACGTTTAATCAGGCTACCAAGTAGTGTCCTTGGGAAAATTTTTGCTGCATTCTCACAGAAAACAAAATCTTTAAATTCCACAACAAAATTGCACAGATGCAGAGCTTCTCTCGGCTATAGACTCCCTATGATTGACAGCTATCACTATACAGGTGGGACATTTAGGAGCAGACAAAGGTGCCAGCAGGTGTGCTGAAGCGGATACACCTGTTCTCGAGGAACACCTGTCGGTCGTCGCTCATGCAGAGAAATTGCCCCAGATTGCAAACCAGCGATTACTGTGACACAGCCGCGTTACAATGGGTGCCTTTGTTACTGGTGTACCACTGGGCTAACTTCACAATAGCAGGGCTCAAAATATTTTTTTCTGCATTCCTGCACTGGTGCAGGTAACATTGAAAATTACCTGCACCAGACAAATTTTACCTGCACCACTCTGACTTTAGGAAGTATGGATCATACTAAAATTGTTCAGTTGCTACTTTTTCTTTTATACTTCATCAGTGGTAACAGTCAATACAGCTGAGACCAATCCGTATACAGCTACATTAGAGGACATTTATGTATAAATCCCAGTACATGGACCAGTGCAGGTTGGGTGCAGGTAGACACCAGAAATACCTGCACAGCTCCAATTTTACCTGCACTAACCTGTATATGCAGGTGGTATTTTCAGCCCTGAATAGGATCCCTACTTCCTGAATTAGAAACAAAGAGTACAGTCTATGTTATCATCGCCAAATGTGTTTAGATCATTTTGTAATGGACAGCACATGAGCTTGACTCTGTAAACAAGAATTTTCTTCTAATTTTGCAGTAGCTTTAAAAAGGGCCTGATCCAGTGTGTGGGTTGTTGACTCAGGACCTGGAGGTGCTGAGTTCGAATCCATCACAAGTCCTTACAGGTAAACAAACAAACAAACAAACAAACAGGTCCTGATGTTGTTCCCTTGGGAAAGGCACTTTACATCTATTTTGTCATTTTGTTCATTTGTAAGTGTGTACCTAGATTTAGCTAGCACAATTAGAAAATGGATACTACTACTACGTGTCGCGGATATAGGACAGTAAATGGAGGTCTCATGTCTGAGGAGAGCCACACCTCGAGCACGTTAAGGAGCCAACCACACTTATGGAAAGAGTAGGGGTCCTTCCCGGTGTGAGTGGATCAAATAAATCTGTCCGGATATGCAGCGTGTACTCTTCAGTACAAACCTGGTGTGTTATGCCATGAGGCAGTTTACCGGGTATGCAATACAAATAAACACATCAGGGCACTAGTACAACAATGTACTCCAGCCATCACTGAACAGAGACGGTGGGCGTTATCTATAAGATTCTTTTAAGAAACTTCCTGGCACGTTTGACCAATTGCTGAATCCGCAAGATCATGTTAATAAGATCATGTGTCTGCAACTCTGGCAAGTTTACTTTTCTGAAGTGGTAAGTCATCAGTACTGATCCTGAAGAAGGCTACAGTGGTCATTGAAAATTTGATCCGTGTCTGCCTTTGTAAGAAAGTGTTGGAAGAAAGTTTAGCATTGTAGTTGTACGTACTACAAACGAACACAATCCCCCAGTCCGCACACTGGTCAGTACACTACAGTTCCACCTGTTCCCACCCAGACCACCTGTTGGTCGTCACTCAGGCAGAAAAAACAGCTCTGACCACTGGTGATTACTGCCCAACAAGTGTCACAATGGTCTCCTTTGTTACTGAGGGTTTGTTTTGGGTCTGCGATTGTGCACTGTTGCTAATAGGATTCTCCCTAATATACTAAATACTAATCACAGACAAAGAGACTGTTATTCTACCATCAGCCCAAGACCAAGAAGGAGGACTGCTTATTCTGATTTCAAGGTCTCACAGTTTTATATTCTACAGTACCAAAAGGCAGCAATTATAATTAAATTTGATTCAATGAATAACATCTTCAGGTGACTGGAGTGCTGAAAAAGTGAATTATAGTAAACCATCCAATTTGCAAAGAGGATGGGGATTACACTATATTTCTATATCAGGTCTACAAAGTATTTTATTCACTCCAAAAGAAAGATACGATTTCATCCCTCCTTGGAAGACTTCTTCAAATACGGAGACACACTGTATCTGTATCTGTATCTATATAGCCGGTATAACCGCCATTCGGCGTAACACACACGCTAGAACCTACAGTCTTCTGTGGCTGTACAAAGAAAACTGTAGAAGGGCTTCATTTGAGAAATTTTCAATCTAGGCCCAGAATGTGTCCTAGAGAATTATAAAATTTCATGTTTCGTGGCGCAGCCGTTATTGTTACTTTCTGAACGATTTTCGTGTCGACTACGTGCAATTCGGGTTGACGGTGGCCATCG
>NC_049984.1:2683615-2688931 GCF_000003815.2 Branchiostoma floridae
AAAAAGCGGAATTACACCGGGGGTAAAGATGAAGGACGGGGGCACAGATGAATTACGGCGGGGGTTAAGGGGAAGTCCGGGGGAAAAGATGAAGGGGCAGGGGGAAAAGCTGAAGGAGTTAGGTGGGGGTGCATTACGCCAAATCCATTACTCAAGACTTTGATCCTCCTTTTTTTCGGATGGCTTTTTTTCTTGTCTACATGTAATATCCATTTAAAAAGGGGAAAATGTGGTATCCAGTACTCTAGATGTAAAGCAGTGGAGACGGGACTGATTGCACTCCGGTTGAGAATGCTCACAGACGCTCAATGGTCGCCGTGGCCGAGAAACAGATCTTTATTCTGTACTGTCACATCCTCTCCTCATCGTGTCTCAACTGCACTCAGTCTTCTCAATCTCAAATCTGCCTTCTATTTATTTATTTATTTATTTATTTATTTATTTAATGGACATGGGTGCTAATATAATCAGACCAGATGTGCTTGACAGCTCATTAATAATATCTGTATCTATATAGCTGGTATAACTGCCCTTCAGTGTAACACACCATCTTCGAAGGCACGCGGCGCGGCAGTAGCTAGTTATATTACACCGAATGACCCGTCACACCTAACTTTTGCACATCTATCTGAAAGCGTTCTTTAAAACTATCCGGAGAAGATGCTTGTACTGTGCCTAATATATAATATAATACATCGGGTGTATTTGCAGCCAGCACAGTAGGTTAACTAATAATAGATCTTCCATTTCTTCTTCCTTGTCTCCTCCTTGGTCAGCAGAAATACAAGATGTTTTTCAGCGATCATCAGTTTCTTGGAAGCCTACCCAAGAGACATATGTTGTCATTACGGACTCTATTACCATAGATACAGAGTCGTCGTCATTAAGTCATGTTGTCTAACCAGTTCTGCTGTTCTGCCGGGGTCCATTGATTCGCACCGACCCGTACATGGTGCAGGTGTAACATTGTGCTCCAGAATACTTCAATTCTTTGGGGGCAACTTTCGAATTCCTGACAGTTCACCCTACATCGGTACGTATTTAAACTATATTTTCTGGCGTAGGTGATGTGACACATGCTAGTAAGTTACCAATAGCTGCATTTTCTCAATTTTTCGTGCCAGCTGAATTCAGACTCGGAGGCAAATAAATAAACAGTTGAAGCAATCTGTGACTAAAGGAAGAAACTCTGCGCGCCGCGTTTAGTTTGCTTTTTCGTTCAATTCCGTTTAATGACACTACCTCTTGCAGTCCCATAAAAGATTAAGGTATGAAATTAATGGCAGTGTTTTTTCGGTAACTTTTTCCGCACCTGTGTCTGCAGGTACCTGTAAAATGACAATGCGCTGTTTCTCAAATGACCTGTATAACACTACCAAGGGTGTAAATGCGATTTTTACGTGAATTTAACGGAGAAAACTCTAGAAATGCTGCAGTGAAAATATATGTGAGAGGGAAAAGTTGAAATGTTAGGGACATGTGAAGCATGAAATGTGATGCAGATAACATCCAATCCTCAAACTGAGCTTTTGACCTACTTAGTACATGCCATAGCCCTATTTGCTCATTGTATAGTTGTCTGTGACAACGCCCCCTTTTCTGTCATTTAAAAATTACTCACCGTTCTGTTTTGCTTCTTCAAGAATCAAAATTATTGAAAATTCGTTAGAATCAGGAACATAACAGTGATACATTTCTAGCCAAAAAGATACACATTTTAAAGCAAGGAATGGTGGATTTAAACCTCCTTGTTATGTCAGTTGTGCACCAGAAAAAAACAGGAAAGTCAATTACTTGAACTTTCCGGAGTGAAATACCGAGCTCGGTCCACTTTTTAATGAAAAATACGGTTGAAGCTCTGGCGATTTTGAAATTCAGCGAGCTGCGACGGATCTACAAATTAGCCCGGCATTCGATTAAATTGTGACGCTGGCTAAAGGACAGCGACCCTTTTTAGTATCGTCGTCGAGCGACAACAGTCGAGATTCAAACTCACTAGATACAGAGACAGTCTCTAACGGCTAGACAGTATATACTACACATACACAGTATTATGATCTGGAATTGGATAATTAGAGGACACATCTTTTGTTCTTTTTGTCACATGTAACCTGTTCAGCCACTTCTGCTGCATTCGTCTCTTTTGTTTGAACTAATCTTTATTCATGAGATGCTCAGATCGGGCAGCGAACCACTTTCTCAGAAGGCCCTTGATGAGTACTCTCCAAGCAGAGGTTAGGCTCCGGCTGTTTTTCAACGTTTTTTTTAGTCGTTTTTATCGGGCTTTCTATTTTGTCTTTTTTTTTGCTGTGTCCAACCTAAGGACAAGGGAGGAGAACCTATTAATGACCACTCTCCGCCTGTATGGACAAGGATCACTATAAGGGAGCGACTCACGGGCAACACGATGCAACTGTTAACTTGAGGTTTATTCCAGCATGGCCGGCATAGCCGGTGGTCGGTGGTAGGACTGACGTACCACAATCCGTGACGTAGTCACATGTGGGAATGTGGACCATACCACTTACAACATAGGTGGTAATCTAAACCTAACTATAACATGGTGGCGCTCAGCCTTAGCCAACTCCAACACACCACAGTTGGCCACCAGGATATTGCAGTAGCAAACCATGGTCTTAGCTTAAGGGTGTATCATGATGGAGTTATTTTTCAAAATAACAGCAGAACTTTGTTCAAAACTGCTAGCTGCAATCGAATCATTCTGAGGTCTTAACAAGACCTACCCGAATACTAAATAGCAAGGCAATCCACCCAGGCATTCTTGAGTTATCATGTTCAAAAACACAGACAGACAGACGGACTGACGCAACAAAAACTTTACAATGTGCCAAGGACTACAATGCTTTCTGCTTACATGTAGGAATTGCATGTGCAAGAACAAGAAGTAAGAAAACAAGAGTAAGAAAAACATACAGTACTTTGTCATGGAAAGTTACCTGCAGTGTAGACTCATATTCCTAGAGGGCGCAAGTAACCAATTGTGGAGATACTGTAAATTTAAGTTCGCGGGGATTTACTTTCGCGGTAGTGGGAAAATGGAGTGTTCGCAGTGGTTTTACGTTTGCGGTAGCGCCATAGACTGTAGTAAAAAAACTATAATTGAAAAATGTTTGCGGTGGTTTTAAGTTCATGGTGAAATGGCCACCACGAAACTGCGTTCACAAATTCTGTGACCCTAAACTATACTCATTCCTTGCATATCTGTGGCTTATTTTTATCTGGAAGTCGATAACAGGACTTCAAACAACATATTAGGAAACTTGATGAAAAAAGAAGGACTTTGAAACGACGGCATTTACGACAAGAAGGCTCCCTACGAACTTGAGGCACTGTAAATTGTGAAATATCGATCCCTAGTGGTTTCCTTTTCCTGGTTTTTGTGTTGTTCCCCTGCCTTTCTTGAATAGCAAGTAAAGATATCCCTAGTATGCTGTGTCTAAGGGTTGAGAAACAAACATGCTTTTCATGGCTAGCTACAGAATCTGTGAACGCCTTCAAATCAAAGCTGGACAATCACTGGAGGGGGATGGAGTACACGCCCAACACAGCATAGACTCTTATTACAGACTCTCATGAACTCTCTCTTCATAACTTTAGATGTTTTTAGAAGCGGATCTTATAGGCAAAATACCTCTTATCTGATGATATTGTTATGTTATGTTATTTTATGTTATGTTATGTTATGTTATGTTATGTTATGTTATGTTATGTTATGTTATGTTATGTTAGTTGCTTCCCATCCAATCTCTGATTTGCATACAACTACAACAAAAAAAAACAACGTCATATAACGTCCTTGAAAAAAACACATGAAAAATCACCACCGCTCACCTCACCCATCCCTAATGACCTCTTTGTGGGTTGTTGGAATTAAAAAAAATTCTTCTATTAAACGTTGAAAATTATGATGAAACAATTGCTTTTGTATCCTTCATCTGAAGGCATACACAACTATGTCGTCATGCTGAAAGTGACGGGCTGCTAATTAGTGTAAAAGCTAATTGTCCCTTCAGGGAAAATACCGAAACTACGACACAAAGGGACCAGACACAGAAATCACAGCACCTCCCAATTAACGAGTTATCCTTGGCACAAGCCATTGTACCTCCCTACTTTGTTCAAAGGCAAAGGCAAAGGCAATAACAACACACCTATGACGAATACAGAAATTACGTCACACTCGGTTCATATCTAACGCACAACAGGCTACCCTTGGCACTTCGCCATTGTTCTCTTTCCCTCCCTTTTTTTTAACAACGGAAAAGACGATACATAACAACACACCTATGACGAATACAGAAATTACGTCACACTCGGTTTATATCTAACGACAACAGGCACATGCCATTGTTCTCTTTCCCTCCCTTTTTTGAACAAAGGGAAAAAGACAATAACGACACACCTTTGACGAATACAGAAATTACGTCACACTGTGTTTACATCTAACGACAACAGGCTATCCTTGGCACAAGCCATTGTCCTCTTTCCCTCCCTTTTTTTGAACAAAGGAAAAGATGATACCAGCGCACCAATGACGAACAGTTGTTTGGCAAGGTGTGCACAGGTGACGCACACAGGTGCAGCCTGACTCGCAGGTAGGGGCGGGCAACAGGTGAAACCTGGCGGGTTGCCAGGGGCGATGGGCGTGGCCGCTCAGGCGTGAAGGACAGGTGGTGGGGAACAGGTACTCGCCAGGTGGGACAATGGAGGGTCGATAATAGGTGTCATCATGTCTGCCTGGGAATTCGTGCTTCACCTGTTTTCACCTGTCTGTAAGTTGGTTGGTTGGTTGGTGAAACTCAGCATTCCTCAGAAAGTTATGAAATTCAATTTATGGTATACCTTGGCCAAAGTGAGTTGATTTTGAGAGACATGTACATGGTACAAATCAACATCTGGCAGGGAATCTATAATTTCCCTTGTGTCTGTTTGTACGTTGGTTGGTTGGTTGGTCAGTAATATTCAGAAAGTTATGAAGGAATTCTTATGTTCCTTTGTTGTGGCAGAAATGATTAAATTTGATTTTGTGGAATAATGTACAGCGTATAAGTCAAGACCAAGAAATTACTGTAAATGCATTTAAGTTCGCGGGGATTTAATTTCGCGGTAACGGGAAAAAGGACTCTTCGCGGCGCTTTTAAATTCGCGGTAGCACCATGCACAGTAGTCTCTTAATGCCAAGGAAAAATGTTTTTAAGTTCGCGGTGAAGCGGCCACTGCGAAAACCGCGAACATTAATCCACCGCAAAAGTTTCTGCATTTACAGTACTGTATTACCATTGTGGGACAGGGAAC
>NC_049984.1:2690800-2702210 GCF_000003815.2 Branchiostoma floridae
CTTCGGTCGATCGTCCATCTCCAAATGTCACATACCACAGTGCCCCATTGTTTGCGGACTCAGGAGGGTGTGTTTTGAACGTTTGGTAAGAACAAAGATTTCTTTGTGAAGAAGGTAAAAGCTGGAGTATATGATAATGGACCAATTACGAATTCTTCTGCTTAATTTCTGCTTGTTTGTTTGTCTCAGTATAGTATAGTAGTATTGTATAGTAATTATTTTACCAGCATGTCCAAAAAAATAGACCCTGAGACCACTGAGCCACAAAATATTTGATAGGCCGCTCAAAGAATTTCATACATAAAGAAAAATTCCTGTTTTCTCTTGTCAGATATACTTCTTGCAGATCTATGGAGTCCAGTTGACAAAAAACACACTTTGGTCATTGTACGGTCGCTCAGCAATTTCGGTCAAGTGGTAAGAGGGACTTAGGACAGCCTAAGATCATATTTTTTTCTTTCAGGAAGATATGATCTCTTCATAAATAACACGTAAGAGATGTTCAATTTTCCCGCCAAAAAAAGGAAGACAAAGGGATTGCAGTCAAACTGACAAAAACCCAATGAGAGTAAGTGTCAGAGAACAACAAAGACAGGTGTTAACAATACCTGTAGAATGTGGAAAACGTTAGGAAGGTGGTACAAAATAACACCTTGGTCACTGATCCTAAGATTATACCAGTATGTACCAAAATGATGGAGTAAACATATTGTCAAAATGTCAAATTTGAATGACATGAGACCATTTTAAAAGGCACCTCTTATTTAGTCCCCTTCAACTGGCAAAGTAAATGAGAAGGGATTTTCATTAATACAGAGTGTTGTGAGATGTTCAATTTTCCCGCCAAAAGGGACTTAGACAAAGGGATCGCTTCCAAACCGACATAAACCCATTAACGCCTTCATAACTGCGAAAGTAAGTGAGAGCAGTATTGAACAGGTGGTGACAATACCTGTATACCCGCCAGACTGTTAAACGTTAGGGAAGAGGGTACAGGACAATGCGTCGGTCTCTGAGCCTACCATTGTCACAGCAGGTGCAAGACTGGGGAGACTGTCCTTCATTGTTCTCCTCACAAGGGAAAACAATGGTGTTTGTAAACACCTGTCTGCTATTGTTTCCAACTCACTTTCTCTATTGTCGTCTAGCCGTAGGTAGCTCACCGGAAAATTCCTTCATACAGATTTTTTTCTAAAGGGATTGTTTGGCTTCTGCTGTGGTGAAAGTGGTACTATTAAAGATAAAAATAAAACATCTCCGGGTAAAAAGCACTTTGAATTTGCTTTTTGATCGATTCTGCAACAATTTTAACCTGGTCTAAATGTGTTTTCATCAGAATGATACTTGTACACATGAGTCCAAGAAACATTAAGGGAAACACTTTTATAACAATGTTTAAACATCAGCATCTTGCTGCCTGGTGCAGCATACTGTATTGTCATGTTGCAATTTAAATAAAGTCAAAGTCAATGTTTAAAATTTGTTAAAATCTCCATTGAAATATAGGTTTCCCCATTTTAGCCAACTTTGTATTTGCCAGCAAGGCAATATGGTTTGAACTTTTTAATAAATGTTTTAAAAAAGCAAAGAATTGCAGTCTTAATTCTGACAACCCACAACTTCAGCTTGAGAAATTTGAAAACTTATTTCCTCAACTTGAATGTACAGAAACTGTTTATTAGGTCATCAAGAAGATAATATTTTGTTGCAATCCATGTGGTGTTGTGGTTGGAGAGCCAAAAAAGAGATGCTAAGGATGGTTTGTTATAATGTCAGGTATGTGTGCATGTCTTCAGCTTGCTTACTTTCGCTGTAGAAGCACGTGCCTTCATGCATTCATTCTGCCTAACTGTGTGACCAGGTGAGCCACCCAGGTGTGACAGGTAGTTACTTAAGGACACTTCAGTCCTGTCACCTGCATAACGTGATAATTAAGGAGTCTGCGCTGTGGAAACGTCCAGGTTTGGACAATCGCACACGGATGAGGCTTGTTGTCCAGTTGAATGTCAGGGTCTCCGTAAATTATAATAATAATAACTTTATAGCAAATTCAATTACATGTATATGAAGCCTGCATTATAGGATAAACCTTGCTTATGCTTCATTTAGTCCCAAACACTACCTTTACATTCAGGGCTCGAAATACCACCTGCATATGCAGGTTAGTGCAGGTAAAATTGGAGCTGTGAAGGTATTTCTGGTATCTCTACCTGCACCTAACCTGCACTGGTCCATGTACTGGGTTTTATACATACATTGTAAATGTCCTATGATGTAGGTGTATGTGGATTGTTATTAGCTGCATTGAGTGTTACCACCTATAAAGTATACAAGAAACAATAGCAATGATTACTAAACAATTGTAGTATGATCCATACTTCCTAAATTCAGAGTGGTGCAGGTAAAATTTTTCTGTTGCAGGTAATTTTCCATGTTACCTGCACCAGTGCAGGTATGCAGAAAAAAGTATTTCGAGCCCTGACATTACTCCACACACGTTTCAACTTTCCTATTTCCTGCATTTCTCAGCTACCAGTCTGTACCAACATTCAGAAATGGCAGCTGTACTCAAAGAACTTTGCCACTTTGTGCTTCCTGGCCATTGTGGCAATTGTGGATGAACACATTCAAACAAGCTGAAGGTCTTAAGAAGTCCGACAGGTGCCTTAATCACAGGGTGGGTCCCAAGAATGCAACAAGGGGCATTTCGACACAGGTCTTGTGTCAGCAACAATTAAAGTATTACCCTGAGCAAGGACATAGTGCAAGACACTGTGAAGTGATAGATTATGTTGTCCCCAAAGTGTAGCCTTACACTGACAAAATTTTGAGTCCACTGGAAAGTTGCAACCGTGCTGTTTGAAAGATAAACTTTTTTTCTCTACCACGGCACTGAATTATCTTGCACTGAGTTATCTCGTACTGCCACCACACATTTAAGCACATCTTTGGACATGAAAATACATAAATTGTAGCAACTGCACATTCTGATCACCTTGAACGTCCTGAGATATGTTGATTGCTGATTGAAGTCAGATCCTGCTAACACAAGATGTTTTATGACAACGACAATAAGTTTGCGGGGATTTACTTTCACGGTAGCGGGAAAATGGAGTGTTCGCAGTGGTTTCAAGTTCGCAGTAGCGCCATTGACTGTAGTACAAAACTATAATGGCAATTGAAAAACTTCAATAATGGCAAATGTTTGCGGTGGTTTTAAGTTTGCGGTGAAGTGGCCACCGCGAAAACTGCGAACATGAAACTACTGCGAACATTTCTGCACTTACAGTAGTATTACCCTGAGCAAGACATTATAGCATATACCATAGCCACAGTTGAACCAAAAACAACAAGTTGCTCAAACTTATAGGACAGTTTGGCACCGACATTATATAAGCCCTGTGTGCACTTGAGCTGTGCAATCTTTAGTCCTTTTCATCTACCTGGAGATACA
Organism: Branchiostoma floridae; assembly: GCF_000003815.2. Lineage (NCBI taxonomy): Eukaryota > Metazoa > Chordata > Leptocardii > Amphioxiformes > Branchiostomatidae > Branchiostoma > Branchiostoma floridae. Next base: position 2,694,255 of record NC_049984.1, read on the forward strand.
CACAGCGATCACATACTACCAGTAACTACCTCATAAAACGCTAGTACCTAAATTGTTTTGACATAGAAAGGCATAAATCATAGCAACACCTTGAAAGTTGCGAGTGGAAGAAGTCCGACAGGTGTGTTACTCACGGGGCGTACCCTCCAAGGCAACAAGTGGCATGTCAAGACAGGGCTCGAAATACTTTTTCTGAGTACCTGCGCTGGTACAGGTAACACTGAAAATTACCTGCACCAGACAAACTTTTACCTGCACCACTCTGAATTTAGGACATATGGATCATACTAAAATTGTTCAATAGCCATTGCTATTTTGTCTTTTATACTTAGCTTATAGGCGTTAACAGTCAATACAGCTAATAACAATCCATATACACATACATCATGGGACATTTATATATATAACCCAGTACATGGACTAGTGCAGGTTAGGTGCAGATAGACACCAGAAATACCTGCACAGCTCCTATTTCACCTGCACTAACCTGCATATGCAGGTGGTATTTCAAGCCCTGCAAGATGCCTTGTGTAAGCTACTGTTTACGTGCTAAGTTCTACCCTCAGCAAGGACAGGCTGCGGAGAATGGTGTCCTTCAGGCAATAGCAAGTCAATAATGGGTAAAACGTCTTGGGCCAAGATTACGCAACTTAGGCACGATCAACACACAGTTTTTCCCGATATTGGCGAGCTTTTTTTCATCGTCTAGATGGAACTGCTATATCGCCATTACTATATCGGGAAAATTTCTCCCGAAAGGTCCGGACCATTCGTACGATACCTTACCTATAGCTTAGCAGGGGTCCCCGACAGCTTCGCGCGCGTGTAGACGCGTCCTGACTTCGGGAAGGCTCATTAGCATGTAACGCCATTTGGAAAATCGCGCTATATGTTTATGACTGCAGGCCCACGTGTGTCCGGCCTCCTACGTTCTAGATCCCTCCCGACATCTCCACCGATATCGGTAAAAACTGTGTGTAGATTGGGACTTAGCGAGAGACAAGCCTGGTAGCAGACATTACTATAATCAGGAACAAGAACAATAGGAAGTGTTTGTTATTCTAATCAGATTATAGTAGGTATTTACTGTGACAAGTCCAGTTGGATACACCCGATCCCTTGATCTCAGAAGTTAAGCAACGCGCAGTCTGGACAGTTCTTGGATGGGAGACCAACCAAGGACGAACGAATGCTGTAGCTCCACCAAGAATTCCACCAAATCGTCTTCCGGGAGGGACGTAAAACAGGGGTCCCGTGCTCGAGGAGGTGCCTCGACCACGTTAAACAGCCTCATTACTCAACACATTGGGCACCTACTGGCTGAAAATACACCCAATATATTATATGTGAAAATAGGGAAGCAAGCAATAATTATAACATATTATGGCTTGACAACTGCTTGTCATAGATTGGAGGTCCAACAAAGAATCCGAAACTTGTAGGAGGTAGAGAAGTGTAGTAGGATGGCAAGGCAGCGATCAAAACCAACAAATAAGGTACTCAGAACGGAGCAACTCACGAGTTATAAAACTAGCGCTAGGTAATTTAAAAAAACTCTAAAACTAAAGCATATCGGGAGGAAAATGAAGTGGGCTCAATTGTTTATTGAGATAAGAAGCAAACAAGTGAGAACGGAACAGCTAACAAGTTATCAAACAACCTCTGAAGCTAAAAGCACCTGAAACATAAAAACAAGTGAGACGTGAACGCCTAACGAGTTATGGCTCTACTCCTGCCCACATGCAGCCACGAGTGCTGAAAGCCTGTTCTTCCGTAGGGGTCATGACCCGACCTTTGCGAGGAGTTCCGCCCCTTCGCTCTGCACCTGCTTCTTGTGGAAGAATGGCGTTCTAATGACCTTGCAGAGAAGGTCACTTCTGTAACTACGTACATTCACACCTCTCTTTCTACCATCGTACTTCTGGTTATGTGCTACATGTACAAGTTCTGCAAAGGCTAAATACTTCAATCTACAAGAACATCTTTTCATCTTTTATCAAAAAATCTGGGGGTTAGTAGGAAAAAAAACCTTGTCAAAAGTTATCAAGCCACCTCTGAAACAAAACATGTGCCTAAGGAACATCTTCAATGTGCTAAGAACAGTCCAAGAACAATCCAAGTGGCCAGGAGTCTGGCACGCACGATGAAGGCCTCCACTGACTAAGAATCAGTACACTCCAAGCAGATGTGGGAAGGGAACATCAGACAGTTTAACTCCATCCTCGGAACCCTTTCGTCACTTGTGTCAAAGGACAATCATGTCACCAAACATCTGCTTGGATATTGCACCCAATAATATAGGTTCAAAACAGGTCACTGAAAATCTACGCTCCACGTAATGTGCAACAACTGACAACTTTTCCTGATTGTAGAAACTTGTGGTGGCTGCATGGCCAGCGTTGTACCTGTGGCGTGATAGCTGCCAATTTTCTTCATTAGGCCATTAGAGATGCTCGTTAAATACAGCGGGGAGGGGGCCTAACGAACTATAAAACAGACAAGGGTCAAAGACCCAATAATCACTCACTTACATGATAGATATTGTTTTGACAGTTTTCGCTACATTCTGGTAAATCAGTTTAAATTTATAATTGCTTTGAAACACCTTACATGTAAGCAATAGACATGGAGTTTCATGGAGTGAATATAGTCTGAGATTTGACATTTTCATCTAGGCCTATTGATAAATCTTTGTTTCAACATGTGTGAAGAAATGAATTGTACAGGTGTGTTGGAATTGGACCGTACACAACGTTACATACCTATGGTATAAGTACATATCCACAGTATTATTAAGTACATACCTACAGAGCTAATGTTACAGACAGACAGCTGGGGAGGACAAACCTGTCCCCCGTGTGTGTCTGTTTCCCCACCTGTGCCCTATTGTTCCCCTGTGGAGACATCTGCCACAGGAACAATGGCTACAGTCTCGCCACACCTGTCACCCGCTCGCTACAATTGTCACAATTACCAACAGGTGACAATCCTGTCGCCACACGCCTTTTGTTACATGTCACGGAACTCAGATTTTGGGGGTTGATTTTGTGATTTCTGGTCTTAGAAGAAGAGATTTCAAGATTAAACATTTAACATTGCAGAGACCATCTTTGCACATAAAAAAATTTTCTGAACATTTCGTCTACCTCTTTGAATACTTTTTCATTTCTCATATTGTAAACTAATATTCTAAGCACGTGACTTGCATCATACCTATACTATCAACTGTATACAGGCTGAAAGATAAAAACCTGTTCAAAGTTGTTACGCATCTTCTTCTTCTTTTTTTTTCTTTCGTTTCGTATGTTTTGTCTTCTTTATTCTAGTTTCCAATTTTGGTAAACAATTATGATTAATGGCTTTAACGATGGCAGAAGTTAACGAAGCATGTTAACGATCAGTCTGACCTTCACTTTTGTAGTGTTTATAGAAGCATCCCAGACAAATGTCATGTACATCATAACCTTTTATTTTCTTTGTTAACTATATGGAAAAAGTGACAGTTAAAACTCAAAACTATTAGGTGTTCCTCAGTGACTTTTACCGAGAAAACGTGCCCTTCCCAAACCTCTAACATACAACCAGAACAAAAAATAAATTATTTCTATTACTCAGATTTTTTTTACTTTTAGCTTCAAAATCTTCTTTTTTTCAGCTGCTCTCATCAGTTTTGGGATACTAAAAGCATGTTGTCTATGAGACTATGGTGGCTATGGCCTAACATATGTCCCAATGGACCTCATCATACACAGAAAGCACCCCCATTCCAAATCTCTAACATATCGTCATACCACAAATCAGTTTAATAGCACAGTATTATGTCGACTGTTCCCTATAATTAAAGTCCTATTTGCAGCTGCGTTGACGTGTCGTTGCACCTTACCTGCGCAACAGGTAGGTTCTACACTCGCAAAGGTCAGGTGTACACCCACTGCACCTGTATTGTCTGGTAATCGCTTTGCTGTTTTTGAGAGAGATTTCGGAGTAAGAACTAATTGAATGTTTTTATTCTGAAATCTCTGTGATGACTGAAAGTGGCATGGTCTCTATATCTATACTTGTACAAATTGTCCAAAAGTCCAATCTCAAGGAAGACATACAACAGAAGATTTTCTTGGATTGGATTGGATGGGCCGACTACTCACTCTTTGCAGCCAGGGGCTGATTTGCGAGGAGCTTATAATGGGCGGGGCTTAATCGCAAGGGTCTGGAGCGAGCTGCCATTCGGCGCCACTCAGGTGACCTCAATACGACAGTAATTGCCCCAGGTGCGGCCAAGGTACTGTAGGCTTTGAACCACTCACACCGCACCATCGCACGTGTGGCGGGTTCTTTAACGTGCCTGGGGTATGGCTCTCCCCAGACACGGGACCTCCATTTAACGTCCTATCCGAGGGACGGCAAAATGACTTTGATAAAATTGAGAACACTGTACGATGCTGGATACTTGTATTTGAAACTGGCATGGTCTCTATATACAAATTATACAAAACCAGGTCTAAAGGAAGACATACAACAGAAGGTTTTCTCGATCATGACTTTGATAAAGTTGAAAGCTGCATTCAGAAAACAAGTCCCTCAAACTTATAGTAGCATGTACTACAACATCACTGTGCACATCTCCTCTTCACAACTGGTGAAAACCTGTTTTTTTACTTGACTCTGATAAACAAAAAAAACTGAAAAGTCACCCCCATCCCCAAACCTCCCATACATAAGCATGGCTCTGACTAATCTGAGCAGTTTTTCTGTTGACCGTCCTACCCAGTAATTACCGGCTTGTTAGTGAGACCTGTTTGACGTGGCACAAAGACTCCACTGTTGTCAGTGCCGTCACAGCACCGGCGCGACAGGTTGTTCCGACGCACTCGCTCCCAAATGTCAGGTGGATATGAATGCGTACCATAAATGCAGAAATGTTTGCGGTGGTTTTATGTTTGCGGTTTTCACGGCGACCACTTTACCGAGAACTTGCAACCACCGCGACCATTTTTCCATTACAGTATGAGACTGCAGTCTATGGCGCTAGAGTGAACTTAAAACCGCCGTGAACACTCCATTTTCCCCAACCGCGAAAATAAATCCCTGAGAACACAAATGTATTTACAGTATTGTCTGATAATGATGTTCTGGGTTTTAGAACTTCACACCGCACTTCCAAGCGGCTCTGTCCAGTGCTTCATTGGGATCGTGTGGCACTGCGGCAGCGTGTTTGACTCGGGACGGAGAGGTCTCGAGTTTGGACCCTGCCGTGTCACTGATCTTGTGCCCCTGGGAAAGGCACTTAACACGTCTTTCCTCACTTTACTCAGGTGAAAATGAGTACCTAGTTTCATATAGGACGTTAAATGGAGGTCCAGTGTTTGGGGAGAGCCACACCACCCTTATCGTAAAGAGTAGGGACCTTCCCAGTGTGTGTGGATCAAACCTACAGACTGGTCTCCGGGTTGACATCTTGAAAAGGTGATAGTCACCTGTTATGTCAATCCTTCCACAAACGTGGTAAATCTCAATAAATAAATGAGTGGGTCCACACTTTTGAGGTCACACATACATTTGTATTGATGTCCTTCCTGTCCTTCCTCCATCCAAGAGTTCCTTGGTTTACCATCTGATTCTTACTTTAGAAGAGAGCCAAACTAGGAGGCCTATATATATGATCGAACTTGTCCTTCACTTGAAAGTTCATCTGTGTTGGAAGATGTCATTATTGAAGTATGCGAGAGTGCAGTGCATTGATCATTCCTTGACAAAGACCCAGGTGCTGTTCAGTCAAAAATTTTCAACGGTGTTGGAAATTACAGTTAAATTAGTTCAATTAAGAACTTGTCTTTCATTTTCCTGACCCCTACTCATCTACCAAATACCGATATCGTACGACCATCCATCCATCCACAGTCTCTCTCACAAACACACAGTCACACGAAACAGCACCGAAAACATAACAATCTTCCTGATAAAGGTATTCTGACTGAGGCAAAAACATGCAGCAAAACTTGATCTCAAAAAAACAGGCAGACAACAGTTTGAGAGTACTGTATAAATGCATTTAAGTTCGCGGGGATTTAATTTCGCGGTGGCGGGAAAAGGGACTTTTCGCGGTGGTTTTAATTTCGCGTTAGCACCATGTACTGTAGTCTCTCACTGCCATGGGAAAATGTTCGCGGTGGTTTTAATTTCACAGTGAAGTGTCCACCGCGAAAACCGTGAACATAAAACCACCTCGAACATTTCTGCATTTACAGTAGTCTCTTTGGTCTTGACCTTGAAAATAAGCTACCAACATCCTCAAGAACATTCAAATGCGACATAGGTTATCTGGTACCTGTTGCTATAGTGACGTGATTCCGACGTCACATCAGAAGCCGCAGTAGACAGGTCCATTTCTTGGGTTAGTCCCAACTTTATTTAGTGTTGGTTTAGGCTAAGTTTAGTTTGTCGTAAAAAAATTCATGAAAATATCACTTTTCTTAAACACTGACCGATTTCATTTACCTTCTATAAGGAGTAAATTCTCTAGTCACCCAACAACATGGGAATGGAAAAGAAGAATATCAGCATTGTGGTCATCGGCCATGTCAACTCTGGCAAGTCCAACACCGCTGGTCACCTGATCTCCAAGTGTGGTACCATGGCCATCGACATGTTTGAGACCGCAAAGTACTATGTGACTATCCAGGGCTCGACTATCATTGACCCTGGACATCTTGATTTCATCCAGAACATGATCGCAGGAACTTCACGGGTAATACTCCGTAAAACATTAATAGTTTTTTTGGCCTCTCATCTTTTTAGTACTAAAAGGATACGTTTAATACAAGTAAAAGTGAATTTATACTAATAGTACCTATGTGAACTTACGTGATCTCGTGAGACTAGGCCTTTCTGTGGTCAAGGCAAAAAGCTGGAGGTTTTACGTGTTTTTAAGAGTTTTGAAGAATTATTCTATTTGGACAGTACATTTTTTCACATGTTAATTCTCTGTAGGTTGACTGTGCCTTGCTGATTGTGTCTGCCGGTACTGGTGAGTTTGAGGAGGGTATGTCCAAGGAAGGACAGACCCGTGAGCACATCCTGCTGGCCCACATCATGGGTTTCAAGCAGCTCATCGTGGCAATCAACAAGATGGACAGCACCGAACCCCCCTACTCCGAGGTAAGTCTTTATCTCCCGCCATTTTGATTATATGAATGACATGCATCCATGGCAAAGTAAAGTCAAAGAAGAAGATGTGAAGGAACAAAAATCAAAAACTTATTGTTAGGTATGCCATAGTTAGGGTGTTTAATCATTTGTTCAACCTTCCACTTAAGACAGACAACACTAATATATTCGTGCGACTGTTGTTGTCGACAACGTCACCAGCGACGGTATTTTTAGGCTGTCTAAAGAGGATCAAAATAGTCCTGCGAAGGTTTGTCCTCAAATCATTGTGCGACCACTTTGGACCCAGTTGGGCGACCCTTCAGCGGGGGTCCGCGACTATTCTTCACATGTCTAAAGAGGAATCGTCGCCGGCGACGGAAGTAGATCATATGCTAATAAGCCAGCAGTGTGTTTTTTCTGTTCGAAAAGGCATTTTCTCCGTAAATATACATGTAGTCAGTAATGGAAACGTATCTTTGTAACCAGAAACTGCCTGTTCCAGCGCAATGCCCTGCCACCAGTGGCTATATCCTTTGCATGTCCCTATTCCTTGATGATATACAAATCTGTAAGGCCTGTAATACCACCGGCGGCCACGATTTCCCGTCTCTGTACGGGCCTCCGGATGTCATTCTTTGTTGAGGACGTACTCTGCGTCTTATTTATAGGACAATGTTTGTTTGCAAGCAAAAAAATACTAATCTGCTGCATTACCAAAATAAAGAATTCTCCCGCCCTTTTCAATTTGCGTGCAAGAGGTCACTGTGGGTCATGCACGCACCGCAATGGAATCTGCGCCGCGGGGGGACC
>NC_049984.1:2703099-2705432 GCF_000003815.2 Branchiostoma floridae
AGATGAGTTAGCTGACCGAGAAGTTTGTTTAGCGACCCAGCTTACTTGTCCGACACGTTACCTGTTTACGTTTGTCTAATTTCTATTATTTTTACAACGACCTGTGGAGCCTGGTGGAGGCAAATACTCCCATACGTGCTTCATACGGACTTAAATATATACAGCAGGTGTGACCCCACCTTTAAGGTCTTGTTTTTAGTGGGAAATCTACAACTGAAAGTGGTGAAGGCTGTACCTAAAAACTGAGCAAAACTTGAACTCAAAAGACTGAGAAGACAGCACAGAGTTGTCTTTCTGGGGCTCTAATCTTGACTTTGCAAACACAGACTGCTGAAAATAAAATACTGTAAATGCGTTGAAGTTCTCTGGGATTTAATTTCGCAGTAGCGGGAAAAAGGACTTTTCGCGGTGGTTATAAGTTCGCGGTAGCAACATGCACTGTAGTCTCTTACTGCTATGGAAAAATGTTTGCTGTAGTTTTATATTCACGGTGAACCGGGCACCGTAAAAAACGTGAACATCAAACCACTGCGAAAGTTGTTGCATTTACAGTATGTCCTCCAACCTCAGCCAATTTTCGCAGCATCTTGTTGACCGTCCTACCCTATAATTATCGTCTCACTGATAATGACCCTTGACGCGCTGCGGGTTAACCGTCCATACGGCTGAGCCACTGCCAAAGGTCAGGTGTGACAGTGCGCCCGCTGCACCTTGCATTGTGCGATAATGGCCCTGTCCCTACAAGTAGGACACAGCTTTCTAGCAGGGAGGGGCAGCGGACATTCTACAGAGTCTAATAGAAAGATATAACAGAGTAGTACAGACACTATTTGGAATCGCGTAATTAACGTATCACCCCACCCCTGGCTTACAGCCAAGGCTAGCGATTAGGCCAGGACTAGAGTACAAACGATCAAGAATATCATAATAGAAAGATATTTCATAGCAAGCACTTACCAACAAGCTTTAGATCAGCTTCTACAGGTGTAAAGGAGACTGACAACCTCAGGGCTTTGTGACAGACTAACTTTGATATTGACGAACAAGAAAATTGGGACATACCCAACTGATTGAAAGCTACACTGTTGTACTGGGTGAGTATTTCTGGTATCAAGTATTTGTTGATATCTTGTTCTAGCAGAGAGGGGCAGTCGAGCATGACGTTCTATACTCTCCAAGCAGAGGTTAGGCTCCAGCTGTTTTTTTTAAAAAACATTTTAACAACATACACACAACTAAAGTTCAATTAGCTTGGGGAAGCTTTCGAGACGAACTCTGTCTCTTTGTCAACCCGAAGATCTCATCTAGGCTGTTTTTTTAAACGTTTTTTTAGTCGTTTTTATCGAGCTTTCTATTTTGTATTTTATCTTGTAGGTTTTGACAATACAAGATAGTACAAAATAGCAAGCCCGATAAAAACAACTAAAACAACGTTTTTAAAAAAAAAAGGGCGGAGCCTAAGGCCATACCAATTTAATTTGTTGGTTCTCGGATTTCTAAAAATATTTTCCAAAAACCCTCAGCTGGAAAAACACAATGAAAACAAAGCCTGAGGACCAGGCTTGTGCCTTTGTGCACTCAGTTTTATGAGGTGAATATTGCCACTTTCAAGTTTTCCTCCCTACCCTCTAGCTTTATGATGCCCACTTGCTATCACTTTTAAAAATCCGAGAACCAAGAAATTAAATTTGTATGGCCTAAACTCTGCTGAGTGTAGACATTCTACAGGTGGCTTCAGAGATGCAGAATGGACACTCCCTCATTTCTTCAGACACCTTACCTGACACAGGTGAATCACCTGGACACCAGACAGACTACCTGTTCATCCCACCTGACATTTCAGCACGTCAGAGCTCACCTGCCGTAATTACCTGGGTGTTACCTGCACAAAGGCGCACTCAACCGATTACCTGTACGTCAGGTACACACGCAGGTGGAGCTAAAATAAGACGCAGAGATTTTATCTTGTTATTGAAGTCGTTATCAGAGACATTCCTAAAAGAACACAACTGACGTCAGGTGACGTTACCTGTGCCCACCTGTACGTCAGGTATATACGCAGGTGGAGATAAAATAAGGCGCAGAGATTCTATCTTGTTATTATTGAAGTTGTTATCAGGGACATTCCTAAAAGAACACAACTAATGTCAGCCTACGTTACCTCGTTACCTGCGCCCACTTGAACGTCAGGTACATAGTTTATGCAGGTGAAGCTAAACAGAGACAAAGAGATTTCCTTATCGTGCCTTTATCAAAGTTCTTATCAAAGACATTCCCCAAAGAACACGTCTAATCTCAGCAAAGATGGCTGTACAGGTTTGACTGTATCACAA
>NC_049984.1:2707824-2710348 GCF_000003815.2 Branchiostoma floridae
TTCTTTGCGAGGAAGAGACAGAATGCTCTGGCTCCATTCGTGTGGGAAATACCCAGAGCTAAGACTATATTAAAGAGTTATGCAATGGCGGTATAAGTTGTGTATCAGCATTTTTCAACATTTCATTAATGACGGAGTCTGTTCCACACGCTTTGCTGCATTTTAATTTACGCAGCCCCTGCAAGATTTCTTCATTTGAAATGTCGAAATCTAGAGGTTTTTCTGTAAGTTTTTCTAGCGTGTGGATAATGTTGTCTGTAATGTTGTCTGCAGGGTCGGTATTGACAGAGTGTGCTTCAGTGCTTTTGTTAGCCGTTTGGACAAGTTCAGGCCTCACATTGTAAACATGTTGGTGGAAATCTTTATCGGATTTACTACATTCAATGAGGTCATTTAAGTTTTTAAAGTGGGTTCTCCACTCTTCGGGGTTAATATTATTATCGATGTCCTGTTGATCACTTTCATCCTGCTTTTGTAGCTTTAATTCTCTCCAGAATTTTTGAGGATTTTCTTTACTGAGTTTGCTTAGCTTGTGCCATTGTCTTTCGTTGAAAAGCCTTTTTTCTGTTTTAATTTTCTTCTTGTAGACTTTAAGGTTGCAGAAATATGTGTGTCGGATATCAAGTCTCCACGGGCATTTTGAAAACTGGGAAGCTAAGTTATTAATTTTGCGTTTCAGAGAGGCGCATGATGGGGTGTACCATGGCTTACTTTTCTTTTTCTTTCTTCTTTTGTTCCTGAAAGTAATTTTCCGTAAAGATTTGTCCGCTACACGTGTTATTATGCCGGCAAATTCCTTTACTGCACTGTCTACATTGCAGAATGACTTGTTCATAAAATTTTGTATGTCATTCAATGTTGATGGATCACATAACGTGTCTGAGAATTTCGCTTTTGAGTCATCATCCCAAATGTACTTACTTGGCAGGGGATGAGTCGGGAATTGAACCTGTTTTATGTATGGTGAATAATTTGTCGAAATAGAACAAGACAACAAACAATGGTCTGAAAACACAGAAAGGTCGTTCACTTTCAAATACTGAATTTTGGAGAGAAATTCCGAGCTAACAATGAAGTAATCAACCACACTTGAACCATTGTACTTGTGGCAGGTAAATTTACCGGATAGGTCTCCTGCAACTCGGCCATTTAGGATACTAAGATTGGCTGCTGTACAAAGGTCAATTAAATTATTACCATATCTATTAGTTGTTTTGTCGTAGCTAGCCCTATGAGGCATGTCTTTTATATCTATGAAATCGTGGTTTAGACAATCATCTTCAATTACTGTTTCCTGTAGGGACGCTGTTCTGGCGTTAAAATCACCAAGCAGCATGACGTTACCTTGATTTGAGAATTTGCATATGTCATCTTGCACGATATCAAATAGGGAATTGTTTTTCGTTTCTGGGATTGATGAGTTTTCTGGGGAGAAATACACACAGCCGACAAACAGATCTTGCTCTAGGCCAAAGAATATCTTATCTAACTTACACCAGAGGATATCTTGGTGTTTAGATGGTAGTTTTGTAAGGCCTTTGGTGAGTTTGTTTTTGAACATTATGACTATCCCGCCTGAATTCCTTTTGGCAGTCTTTTTAACTTCCCTATCACTTCTAAAATAATTAAAAGATTCTATTCTACATTGTTCTCCTGGCTTAAGCCAGGTCTCCTGGAGACACACAAAATCATATTCTTCTAGACTAGAAACAAATTCTTCATCTTGACATTTCCTCCGAAGACCACCTTGAACGTTCCAAGAACAAAACTTAAGTGCTACCTTTTGAATAGACATTCTTGGGTCGGAGGTGTCGAATGGGGAAACTAGAGATATCACAGACAATAGTTAGAGCATGGTTACATGTGAGCGGAGTGCATACATACAATCTTAACGAAATTGTGTACCTGTGTTTCTTGGATGTGTATATATACTCACAGATTGTCCAAAGTATTCCAATCTGTGCATTACTGTTTCACTTTCACTGCTTGAGGAAGTCCGTCAGCATATGTAGCAGCTTCTCCACAGTCTGCTGTTTGTCTCTCGTGTGGTTCCAGTCGGTCCTCTGGTGGCTTGGTGCACGTGCTGGGTGCCTCGAGTACATCTGCGACGGGTCCCGTGGAGTGTTCCAGTGGGGTGGGGGGTGTTGTCCGGGCTGCATGTAGGGCTGGATGTTTGGCATCCACTGCGGTCCTCTCGCTGGTTTGGTGCGCTGTCTGGAGTCCATGGCTTCCTGGTGGTGCCTCAGGGTACGCTTTACATCAGCCACCATCAACTTGACGCCGCCTGCGTCAGGTATGAGGTGGATACCGGTTCACGTTTGTAAAGTGAACGGTCCTTGAGAGAGAAGTCTGTGTCTGATGTAGATGAGTTGTGTTGTCTTCAAGGCAGGACTGTTCGATGGCATTGTTGTAGGTGGCTATGTTTTTGTTGAGGGTGGACTGCGTGTTTGATCCTCTTGGCAAGACTTGTGACATGGCGATTTTTGCGTTTGGGTATGATGTCTTAGCACGTTCAATCAGTTTG
>NC_049984.1:2710448-2713082 GCF_000003815.2 Branchiostoma floridae
TCCGGGTTTTGGTGTTATCCATGTCGTTAGACGCAACATGAATGATGACCAGTTCTGTGTTGTGGTCAGGGTTATAATACATACATACATACATACATACATACATACATAGGCATACTCCTATAGAGTTGTAGCATTAACAAGGAGTTTAAAACAACATAAAAACAACATTGAGTAACAGATGTGTCAGTTCAAGGAGGTTATCTCACTTACCTCAAGTGAAAATGAGTACCTAGCTACGGCTAGGGCCATCCCTCGGATAGGACGTTAAATGGAGCTCAAGTGTTTGGGGAGAGCCACACCCCACGCACGCACAAAAAGAACCCCCACACGTGCGATGGTGTAGTGTGTCATGGTGCAATTTCTTTTTTCTAGAATTGGTGATTCTCTACAAATCACCCGGACTCCAGGAAAAATAGTGACATATCTGTCACTATTGGAGATCTGTACCAAACCAAACCACACCTGTTCCACCTCTTGCTCCTCCCCACAGCTGTCTGAAGAAACGTTAAGTGTCAGCTCCTTCTCAAAGTGCCCCTTCAGTAGGTTCAGAACCACTCCGGGAAGTGGAAAGGACCTCCTCTGTGAAAATTCAAGCGTCTCAGACGGCGAAACGCCGTTTGCGACAACCGTCCAAGGCGTCTTAAATTATTGGGACGCTTTGGACGGTTACGGCGGCGGACGGCATGGGACGGGCTTTTGAACGCCCGACGAAACGTCCAAGACGGTCCGAACGGCATAACAAACGCTTGGACGCGTCTAGATTGGCACTTTAGACGCGTCCGGTCGGACGTTCGGGACGTCCGAGACGGCGTCTGAAAGCGGGCAGCCGGACGCTCCCGCGCTCCGTCGGGCGGGCCCCCCGCTGGGAACAGACGTCTCTGCGGACGGACCAGACGCCGATTGCGACGGACGTAAATGACGTAATCCAGGCTGCTGGGACGGATCGGACGCCGATTGCGACGGGCATAAACGGCGTAATCCAGGCCGCTGGTACGGGCGGTAGCCTCCACCACGCCTTCCCACGGGGCCCGGTACAGATCGTAAAATTCGACAGAAAATGGAATGAAAGGCCAAGAGGCAGTCATCGCTATATTATTAAAGGTTAATATCTGGGCCAAACTCCTAGCAAAATATTTTTTCTTCAAGACACAGTTTTAGTTAGTCAGGCAGTACAGTAGAAACTCATAACGCCTACTCTTTTTTATAAGTGTGGTGGGTTCTTACTCTCCAAGCAGAGGGTAGCTCCGGCTGTTTTTTTAACGCGTTTTTAGTCGTTTTTATTGGGATTTCTATTTTGTCATTTTTCTTGAAGGACCCTTACTGTTTCTGACAAGTGTGGTAGGTTCTTACTCTCCAAGCAGAGGGTAACGGTAGGCTCCAGCTGTTTTTGAACACGTCTTAAGTCGTTTTTATCGGGATTTCTATTTAGTCATTTTTCTTGAAGTACGTTAGGCTTTGACAATACATGTACAATACAAAATAGAATGCCTGATAAAAACGACTAAAAAAACGTTATATAAAAAACAGCCAGAGCCTAACCTCTACTTGGAGAGTAGTGCACATAGGTTCTTAGAATTAGCTGTGCTTGAGGTTGGCCTAAGAAGTATAATTGTTCCTTACCTGTTCCTCCTGCTCCTCCCCACAGCTGTCTGAAGAAACGTTAAGTGTCGGCTCCTTCTCGAAGTACTCCCTCAGGGTGACCTTGAGCTGCTCGCTCCGAGCCCGGTCCACTTCTTCCGCACAGTGCCAGAACTCGTCATGCGATACGCTGAGGGGGGAGGGGGCAAGAAACACTTTCACATACAAACAAGCATGATGCTGAATCTTCAGTCTACCTTGTCCCTCCAACAAGATGGAAGACGCTCAAGGGACTAGGTAGGTAAATAGGTAGGCTGAGGAAACAGAATGTGCAGTTCCGAAGAGACCCCTATCTGTTACAGACAAAACTGCAGTAGTCAACCTCCTCTGCACAGTGCCAGAACTCGGGTTTACGGAAAAGGCTGGGCTGTCTACCTGTGCTGTCTACCTGTGCTGGCTATCACGTCAGGCTACTTGGACCTACGAAAGGCCATTGGGACAAAAGCTGTTTTAGCAGTAGGGGTTGTTTGTGCTCAATGAAGAAGCTATGTGTGAAGCTATTGTGTGTGTTACATAACCCAGAGGTTCTGGGTTCAAATCAGTTGATATGCCACCGATCTTGTACCCTTGGGAAGGGCTATTAACACGACTCATCGGGCTGATTGGATTAGTCTTAAGACTGGTGGTCAAAGGCGTCCAGGAGCCGTTCTTAAGTGGCTGTCAGGGTCCAGACTTCTGCGCCATACATTAGGATCGACAATTGAATTGTGAGGAGCTTAAAATAAGCGTTGCTAAAGTGCAAGGGTCTGAAACTGCTGCCATTCAGTGTTAACTCAGGTGACCTCAATACGACAGCAATTACCCCCGGAATAGCCCATAGGCATTAAGGGCTTGAACCTCTTTCACTGGCAAAGGAGGAAAGACCCCCAGCCTTTTCCGTAGATGTTGTGGGTCTCTTTCCCTATCCCAGTGAGGCGTTTTTTCGCGAGCCTTTTTAACCTTCTCTCTACCCCAACTGACAGGGAAGTATAACCCCAGCCTATTAATCCCTTT
>NC_049984.1:2725581-2741223 GCF_000003815.2 Branchiostoma floridae
CAGAAGCCTGTAAATTGACAGAACCAAAGGCTTGGGTCAGCCTACTGGATCTCAGGTCTTTGCCAAAATACAAATGTATATGAGAAGTACTGCTAAATTTAATGTTGAACAGAGGAAGAAGAAATGAGGCAACAACACATTTCTTTTCAAAACAATAAGTGAAAAAAACAAGATCTATTTTGAGGCAAGTCGCCTGATGGCTTATCCATTCAGTATTATGGCTCCAATGAGCGTGAAGGTCCCATAGCTGACCTTCCTCTGTCATGTCCAGTGCCTGCACAGCTGCCTCTACAGGCACTGCCACCACATGCCCAGGGCAGCTACAAGCCAGGGGGGCCTCTGAACTGTCTGCAGTTGGATGGCTGGACACTGCAGAGGCTGTGTTCTGGTCATTGTTTGGACAGTCAGGACCAGTGGAGACTTGTGCTGGGCTGTTAGCATCTTCAGACAGCATGGCGTAGTCTATACCGTCTTCTTCAAATTCTGGCACCTGTAGGAAAAGGACAACATTTTAACAGTCAAGTTCAGCATTCTACAGTAAAGAGAGTATTCTTGTGGCAACGTTATCTTGGGGTTAGGACTGTTCCAGGGTTCTGGGTTTGAATCCCTAGAAGGTCTTAGTGTTGTGCTCTTCGGAAAGGCTTTACAACTATTTCCTCACTAGGCTCAATTGAAAATAAGTACCTAGCTTGGGTTAGGGACGTCCTCTTGGAAGGGATGTAAAGGTGGAGGGCCCGTGTTTGAGGAGAGCCACACCTCAAGCAAGTTTTAAAAAGAACCCATCACACTTAACAAAAAGAGTAGAGTTCCTTCCATGTACTGTACAAAACTCGGGTGTGTTGTATCTAACAACTGTCTCTTTAAGTAGTTGTGTACATGCACATAGCTAGGAATAATTTTTTTTCTAGTAAATCTATTATTTTTCACAGTATAACAAATGAAGTAACCCTGACCAGCTGCTGCCCTACTCTCCTGCCACACATTACAAAAAGACTAGGCAATGACATCCTTCCCGGAGTGAGTGGATCAAATCTTACAGTCCGCACCAATCAGGGAACGCGTGCGGTGTAGACTCAAGGACGACAGTGGACACATAGTCGAGGAACATAGTCTGTTGGCTACTTCTTATGGAACCCATGATGGTGAACAACCGTCACCACATCATGCGTGATGTAACCACTAACAGACCCTACCACTTGCTACAAGGGTGGTGGTCCAGACCCACCATAACAATCACTACACAATAGTGGCGCCGGTCTTTCACAACTTACTATAACGCTTGTTCGCCTTTATCCGTAGGGTAACCTTTATCCGTTCTTTTAAAGAACAATGTATTTAGGGGTATCAAGTCAACAAATGGTGGTTTGAAACTGCAATATTTTGAAAAATTTACTATTTTTTTAAGTAACCCTGGCCTGCACCTGTGCAGCTCTCTCTCGTTCCCGTTGCTGCCGTAGCTTCTCACGACACCGGCAGCGCGGGAAAACTTTCCTCAGCAGTTTCTTCACTGTCGTCCTGTCAACTGAGTTGCCGTAGGTGTGGCGCCGCAACTCACACAGGTCCGAGCCCTGCAATAAACAATAAACAAATGAACAGCAACAACACAACAAGCAAACAGCCTAAGTCATCAAAGGACTTGGCATTTCTAGTATGAATTAGGCCTACGTCACATTTCCTAACCGGGTCCTGCCCGGGCTGTTTGCGGAAACAAAAATGTAAGTTTATGCCAATAAGTATGCCGTTGAATTATTTTTGGTCCGTTTGGGGTTTCTGTTGTCTTTATATTGTACTTTTCGTTCCCCAAAACTGCCCAGCCGGGCCCCTTTGTGGAAATGTGGTGTTAGCCTTTGCAGTTTCAATGAAAATTACTAGGAGTCTCTCTTACATCAGCATTGAGGAAGTGGTGACAGCGCGAGGGCTCCCCATCCAGGGCTCGAAATACTTTTTTCTGCATACCAGCACTGGCGCAGGTTACATTGAAAATTACCCGCACCAGACAAATTTTACCTGCACCACTCTGGATGTAGGAAGTATGGATCATACTAAAATTGTTTAGGAACCATTGCTACTTATTCTTTTATACTTTATAGGTTGTAACGGTTAATGCAGCTAATAACAATTCATATGTACCTGCATCATAGGACATATATGTATAAAACCCAGTACATGGACCAGTGCAAGTTAGGTGCAGGTAGACACCAGAAATACCTGCACAGCTCCAATTTTACCTGCACTAACCTGCATAGCAGGTGGTATTTCGAGCCCTGCCATCTCTCCCCGCCATCCCAACCTAACAACTTTTAAGAATATGAAAAATGCCTGCAGTTTCAATGAAAATTGCTAGGAGTCTCCCTTACATCAGCATTAAGGAAGAGATGACAGTGTGAGGGCTTCCCATCCCTGCCCGCCCTCCCGATCTCCTGAACGTAGTTCTCGAAGCTCTTCGGCATGTTGTAGTGGATGATGGCGCGCACGTCGGACTTGTCCAGCCCCATGCCGAACGCGACCGTTGCCACGACGATACGCAGCTCTCCCGACATGAAGCGTTTCTGGATCTGCCGACGCTGGGCGGCGGACTTCCCGGCGTGGTAACAGTCAGCCAGCCACTTCACCTGGGGCGGGCCTTTCTCTGTGGGGGGACAAATGGAAATACATTTCAACCAATGAGGTTAAAAAAAACACAACAATCAAAAGTTCTGCTGCAGACTAACAATGTGACCTGTGTTTTAGAGTTACCCTGTACTGTAAATGCAGAAAAGAAAAACAAAATAAATGCAGAAAACACCAACATTTTTGCATTACAGTATGTGACTACAGTCTCGAACTAATCTTCTGCTAAATTAAATCCCCGCAGACTTAAATGCATTTACAGTATTTTTTCCTCCTCTCATCCCTTGAACATAGCCTTTGGTTCAGTTCAATCAGTTGCCCAGATGCAGTATGTGTTGGGGAGGCGATAACTAGTATCTGGCGTTCAGACGCACTGTCCAGTCCATCTCAGGCTGTTCATAATAAGCACATGATTCATACAGTGCAGCCCTCAGGTGACAAACTGGGCTTAATCCCTTCTCAAGGTAATAATCATTAATCTTAATCCGTCAGGCCACCTGATATCAGGCAGCCCTCCAGGCATGTGTCCTTTCCTGGGTTTAACCCTTAAACTGCCAGAGTTTCAGCCCTATAAAATGCTATCAGTGCCAGGGTTGGCCACTGACTTCCAAAAAGAAACCCCCGAACAAGGCCGAAGTCCCTAACTTCCGGGGTTCACGTGCTACACGCGCGCAAAGCTGCTACTTCAGGGGTATGCGCTATCCCGGATATATCCGGGCACGGCACACAGGGCATGTATATGTGTGCCGGGTACATCCGGGCTTGGCAGTTTAAGGGGTGTTAAAAGTATGATCCTATGACCCAGCTACAGTCAACCCTGTACTAGTGAATACCTCTACAAAAGGATGTGGCTACCAATGTGGCCACTCTTTGGGCCCTAATTTTTTACAAATTTTCTATAAGCATGAAAAAACAACCTGTAAAACCCTGACTATAGTGAGCATCTGGTAAGTGTCCACATAAAACAGATTTTCCCAGTCCCAAGTAGTTAGTCTGTGTAACACAAACTCCACTGTCCAGGGCTGTAACTGGCCCCTCCCCGGCGGATGTGTGGCGGACTGCTATAAGCAACGTTTAATCAGGCTACCAAGTAGTGTCCTTGGGAAATTTTTGCTGCATTCTCACAGAAAACAAAATCTTTAAATTCCACAACAAAATTACACAGATGCAGAGCTTCTCTCAGCTATAGACTCCCTATGATTGACAGCTATCGCTATACAGGTGGGACATTAGAGCAGACTAAGGTGCCAGCAGGTGTGCTGAAGCGGATACACATGTTCCCGAGGAACACCTGTCGGTCGTCACTCATGCAGAGAAATCGCCCCAGATTGCAAACCAGCGATTACTGTGACATAGCCGCGTTACAATGGGCGCCTTTGTTACTGGTCTACCACTGGGCTAACTTCACAATAGCAGGGCTCAAAATATTTTTTTCTGCATACCTGCACTGAAAATTACCTGCACCAGACAAATTTTACCTGCTCCACTCTGAATTTAGAATGTATAGATCATACTAAAATTGTTCAGTAACCATTGCTATTTTTCTTTAAGTTTTATACTTCATCAGGTCAGGATTGCGCCATTGGAGGAGATCGCCTGCTCACTCCGGTCCCAGGGTGCTTTGTGCTTGCAAGGGTTCCAGCTGCCAGTGTCCCAGGGACAGCCAAGCCAGAACCTAGTTCCTTTTAGTGGTAAAACAGTCAATACAGCTAAGGGCAAAGGCACTTGACACGGCTTTCCTCACTTTACTCAGGTGAAAATGAGTACCTAGCTTCGGCTAGGGCCGTCCCCCGGATAGGACGTTAAATGGAGGTAGTGTTTGGGGAGAGCCACACCCCAGGCATGTTAAAGAACCCACCACACGTGCGATGGTGTGGCGTGCGATGGTGCAAACCCTTCTGTCTGGAGTTGGTGATTCTCTACAAATCACCTGGATGGAGGCCTGGCGAACCTCCTTTTTGTACCAGCCAAAACACATCAATAATTGCCGATTTCTTGTCAGATGGACATTATCAGAAGAACATTTTTGGAAGAACATTATCGGAAGAACGTTATCGGAAGAACGTTATCGGAAGAACGTTATCGGAAGAACGTTATCGGAAGAACGTCTCTCAGATAGAACAGCGATCCTGAAGAAGGCCACAGTGGTCATTGAAAATCTGACCTGTGTACACCTTTGCATTGCCAAGGAAGTGTTGGAAGAAAGTTTAGCATCGTACGTACATTGTACAACAAACGAACACAATCCCCCAGTCCGCACACTGGTCAGTACACTACAGTTCCACCTGTTCCCACCCAGACCACCTGTTGGTCGTCACTCAGGCAGAAAAAACAGCTCTGACCACTGGTGATTACTGCCCAACAAGTGTCACAATGGTCTCCTTTGTTACTGAGGGTTTGTTTTGGGTCTGCGATTGTGCACTGTTGCTAATAGGATTCTCCCTAATATACTAAATACTAATTACAGACAAAGAGACTGTTATTCTACCATCAGCCCAAGACCAAGAAGGAGGACTGCTTATTCTGATTTCAAAGTCTCACAGTTTAATATTCTACAGTACCAAAAGGCAGCAATTATTAGGAAATTTGATTCAATGAATAACATCTTCAGGTGACTGGAGTGCTGAAAAAGTGAATTATAGTAAACCATCCAATTTGCAAAGAGGATGGGGATTACACTATATTTCTATATCAGGTCTGCAAAGGACTTATTCACTCCAAAAGAAAGAAAGATACGATTTCGTCTCTCCTTGGAAGACGGAGACACATGTTAGAACCTAGTCATCCTCCTGTGGCTGTACAAAGGAAACTGTGGAAGGGCTTCATTTGAGAAATTTTCATTCTAGGCCCAGAATGTGTCCTAGAGATTAGGCTATTTCATGTTTCTATAATTATCGGGCCTGCAAAGTATTTATCCACTCCGAAAGAAAGACACGATTGCATCCCTCCTTGGAAGACTTCTTCAAATACGGAGATACATGCTAGAACCTACAGTCTTCTGTGGCTGTACAAAGGAAACTGTGGAGGGGCTTCATTTGAGAAATTTTCATTCTAGGCCCAGAATGTGTCCTAGAGAATTATAAGGCTATTTCATGTTCCGTGACGCAGCCGTTATTGTTACTTTCTGAACGATTTTCGTGTCGACTACGTGCAATTCGGGTTGACAGCGGCCATCGGGGGTAGCGGAAGGGAGGGGGGAAAGCGGAATTACACCGGGGGGTAAGATGAAGGACGGGGGCACAGATGAAAGTACGCGGGGGTTAAGGGGAAGTCGGGGGAAAAGATGAGGGGGCAGGGGAAAAGCTGAAGGAGTTAGGTGGGGTGCATTACGCCAATCTATTACTCAAGACTTTGATCCTCCTTTTTTTCGGATGGCTTTTTTTCTTGTCTACATGTAATATCCATTTAAAAAGAGGGAAATGTGGTATCCAGTACTCTAGATGTAAAGAAGTGGAGACGGGACTGATTGCACTCCGGTTGAGATTGATCACAGACGCTCAATGGTTGCCGTGGCCGAGAAACAGATCTTTATTCTGTACTGTCACATCCTCTCCTGACCGTGTCTCAACTGAACTCACTTCTCAATCTCAAATCTGCCTTCTATTTATTGGACATGGGTGCTAATATAATCAGACCAGATGTGCTTGACAGCTCATTAATAATATCTGTATCTATATAGCCGGTATAACCACCCTTCAGCGTAACACACCAGCTTCTGTACCTATATCTATAGAGCCGGTATAACCGCCCTTCAGCGTAACACACCAGCTTCTGTATCTGTATCTATATCTAATAGCCGGTATAACCGCCCTTCAGCGTAACACACCAGCTTCGCAGGCACGCGGCGCGGCAGCAGCTGGTTATATTACACTGAACGACCCGTCACACCAAACTATCTGCAAGCGATTCTTTAAAACTATCCAGAGAAGATGCTTCTACTGTGCCTAATATATAATATAACGCCTCTGTGTATTTGCAGCCAGCACAGTAGGTTAACTAACGATAGATCTTCCATTTCTTCTTATTGTCTCCTCCTTGGTCAGCAGAAATACAAGATGTTTTTCAGCGATCATCAGTTTCTTGGAAGCCTACCCAAGAGACATATGTTGTCATTACGGACTCTATTACTCTAGATACAGAGTCGTCGTCATTAAGTCATGTTGTCTAACCAGTTCTGCTGTTCTGCCAGGGTCCATTGATTCGCACCGACCCGTACATGGTACAGGTGTAACATTGTGCTCCAGAATACTTCAATTCTTTGGGGGCAACTTTCGAATTCCTGACAGTTCACCCTACATCGGTACGTATTTAAACTATATTTTCTGGCGTAGGTGATGTGACACATGCTAGTAACTTACCAATAGCTGCATTTTCTCAATTTTTCGTGCCAGCTGAATTCAGACTCGGAGGCAAATAAATAAACAGTTCAAGCAATCTGTGACTGAAGGAAGAAACTCTGCGCGCCGCGTTTAGTTTGCTTTTTCGTTCAATTCCGTTTAATGACACTACCTCTTGCAGTCCCATAAAAGATTAAGGTATGAAATTAATGGCAGTGTTTTTTCGGTAACTTTTTCCGCACCTGTGTCTGCAGGTACCTGTAAAATGACAATGCGCTGTTTCTCAAATGACCTGTATAACACTACCAAGGGTGTAAATGCGATTTTTACGTGAATTTAACGGAGAAAACTCTAGAAATGTTTTAAGATGCGACTGCAGTGAATATATATGTGAGAGGGAAAAGTTGAAATGTTAGGGACATGTGAAGCATGAAATGTGATGCAGATAAACATCCAATCCTCAAACTGAGCTTTTGACCTACTTAGTACATGCCATAGCCCTATTTGCTCATTGTATAGTTGTCTGTGACAACGCCCCCTTATCTGTCATTTAAAAATTACTCACCGTTCTGTTTTGCTACTTCAAGAATCAAAATTATTGAAAATTCGTTAGAATCAGGAACATAACAGTGATACATTTCTAGCCAAAAAGATACACATTTTAAAGCAAGGAATGGTGGATTTAAACCTCGTTATGTCAGTTGTGCACCAGAAAAAAACAGGAAAGTCAATTACTTGAACTTTCCGGAGTGAAATACCGAGCTCGGTCCACTTTTCAATGAAAAATACGGTTGAAGCTCTGGCGATTTTGAAATTCAGCGAGCTGCGACGGATCTACAAATTAGCCTGGCATTCGATTAAATTGTGACGCTGGCTAAAGGACAGCGACCCTTTTTAGTATCGTCGTCGAGCGACAACAGTCGAGATTCAAACTCACTAGATACAGAGACACTCTCTAACGGCTAGACAGTATATACTACACATACACAGTATTATGATCTGGCATTGGATAATTAGAGGACACATCTTTTGTTCTTTTTGTCACATGTAACCTGTTCAGCAACTTCTGCTGCATTCGTCTCTTTTGTTTGAACTAATCTTTATTCATGAGATGCTCAGATCGGGCAGCGAACCACTTTCTCAGAAGGCCCTTCATCAGAGGGAGGAGAACCTATGATAAATGTAATCTCCAACCAGATCCACGGTGCGTAATGTATAGTATCAAACTTCCGGTGCCCGTTTGACTCCCTTGGCCGGCTACACTCCTTGGCCAGCTTTGATACTATCTTATGGCACCGTAGGATCTGCTTGGAGATTATGATAAATGACCACTCTCAGCCCAGGTAGCCAGCTACAACACACCAAAATTGGCCAGCAGGCTATTACAGTAGCGAATCATGGTCGAGATATAGGTCAAGAGTGTATTGAGTCATTTTTCAAAATAACAGCAGAACTTTGTTCAAAACTGCTAGCTGCAATCGAACCATTCTGAGGTCTTAACAAGACCTACCCGAATACTAAATATCAAGACAATCCACCCAGGCATTCTTGAGTTATCATGTTCAAAAACACAGACAGACAGACGGACTGACGCAACAAAAACTGTACAATGTGCCAAGGACCACAATGCTTTCTGCTTACATGTAGGAATTGCATGTGCAAAAACAAGAAGTAAGAAAACAAGAGTAAGAAAAACATACAGTACTTTGTCATGGAAAGTTACCTGCAGTGTAGACTCATATTCCTAGAGGGCGCAAGTAACCAATTGTGGAGATACTGTAAATTTAAGTTCGCGGGGATTTACTTTCGCGGTAGTGGGAAAATGGAGTGTTTGCAGTGGTTTTACGTTTGTGGTAGCGCCATAGACTGTAGTAAAAAACTATAATTGAAAAATGTTTGCGGTGGTTTTAAGTTCATGGTGAAATGGCCACCACGAAACTGCGTTCACAAATTCTGTGACCCTAAACTATACTCATTCCTTGCATATATGTGGCTTATTTTTATCTGGAAGTCGATAACAGGACTTCAAACAACATATTAGGAAATTTGATGAAAAAAGAAGGACGTTGAAACGACGGCATACACGACCAGAAGGCTCCCTACGTACTTGAGACACTGTAAATGTGAAATATCGATCCCTAGTGGTTTCCTTTTCCTGGTTTTTGTGTTGTTCCCCTGCCTTTCTTGAATAGCAATAAAAATATTTCTAGTAGGCTGTGTAGGGTTGAGAAACAAACATGCTTTCCATCCAATCTCATAGTTGCACACAACTACAACAAAAAAACACAATCATTATGAAAAATCACCACAGCTCACCTCACCCATCCCTAATGACCTCTTTGTGGGTTGTTGGAATTAAAAAAAATTCTTCTATTAAACGTTGAAAATTATGGTGAAAGAATTGCTTTTGTATCCTTCATCTGAAGGCAAACACTGTTGAACTATGTCGTCATGCTGAAGGTGACGGGCTTGTAATTAGTGTAGAAGCTAATTGTCCCTTCAGGGAAAATACCGAAACTACGACACAAAGGGACCAGACACAGAAATCACAGCACATCCCAATTAACGAGTTACTGTAAATGCAGAAATGTTCGCGGTGGATTTATGTTCGCGGTTTTCGCGGTGGCCATTTCACCGCGAATTTAAAACCACCGCGAACATTTTTCCAGGGCATCAAGATACTGCATAGCATGGTGCTACCGCGAAATTAAAACCACCGCGAAAAGTCCTTTTTCCTGCTACCACGAAATTAAATCCCCGCGAACTTAAATGCATTTACAGTATCCTTGGCACAAGCCATTGTTCTCTTTCCCTCCCTTTTTTGAACAAAGGAAAAGGCGATAACAACACACCTCTGACGAACACAGAAATTATGTCACACTCGGTTTATATCTAACGAAAGCAGGCTACACTTGGCGCAAGCCATTGTCCTCTTTCCCTCCCTTTTTTGAGCAAAACTACGAAAACCTCTCCCTCCTTTTTCAGCACTGGAACCCAGTGCTGACGCGCTCTCAGCACTCGAAACGCCGGCTTCAGCACTGGACACCGAGTGCTGACGAACATTCAGCACTGGATTTCCAGTGCTGACGAACATTCAGCACTGGAAAACGAGTGCTGACGAATATTCAGCACTGGAATCCGAGTGCTGAGAGATCGGGAGACTCTGAGATATACAGTAATTTGGAATTACGATACGTCCTTTGCTCTACTACTAAAACTTAAGACATTGCTGGATTATGAACGTCACCTATGGCAGACCTCATCCTTTTGGAAGTTCAGCGGCGCCTCTTCAACGACAACAACAACGAGGAGGCAGGCTGAAGTCTGCCTCACAGCACCCCGGCCCTTTTCAGGGCCACCCAAATCTTTCCCAAAAGAGTAGAGTAGAGTAGAGTTTCTTCGGCCAGGTAGGAAACGACTGGTTCCATTTTAGGCCGCTCTTCACAAAAGGACTATTAATATCCATCACAATCACACAATAAAGTTGCTTATTGTTATAATGACAGCTATCCCTTAAACACCTCTTACACATATACATATATCTACCTTTCAATTACACATGTACAACGAATAAAATACACAACTTTACACGAAGTTTTCTTTGCACGAAGTAACTTTAGTCAAATTTGTGTCCTTTTACTAGTACCGCTATCAGTACTTTATAAAAAAATGTGCAATAAAGGTCTTCATTCATTTTATAAATGATGTATATCCCTTATACAGTATACATATATTCAATTAAATAACGAATGGATAGCACAACTACAATTTTCTTTGCACGAAATAACTTATCTTTCCTTCGAATTTACGTCTTGTACCCCTCTCAGCACTGGGAGATTCCAGTGCTGGAAGGACGTCAGCACTGGCTCGCACATCGTTCCAGTCCTTAAAATACGTCAGCACTCGTTTTCCAGAGCTGAAGATTTCATAGCACTGGTTTTCCAGTGCTGAAGTGTCCTCGAGCACTGGTAAATCCAGTGCGGAAGGCGAGGTTTTTGTATATCAGCACTCGGTTCCAGTGCTGACGGCAGTTTCAGCACTGGGTAACCAGTGCTGAATGACCTTTGACCTGATCCGGCCCCGATCTCCCCGGATTTCAGCACTGGTAACCGAGTGCTGGCGGCAGTTCAGCACTGGAAAACGAGTGCTGACAGAAGTTCAGCACTGGAAAACGAGTGCTGAAAGAATTTCAGCACTGGAAAACCAGTGCTGAGACCGTTCAGACAATTGATTCAGCACTGGAACACCAGTGCGGAAGGCGAGGTTTTCGTAGACTTGCCTTTTTTGAACAAAGGCAAAGGCGATAACTACACACCTATGACGTATACAGAAATTACGTCACACTCTATTCATATCTAACGCACAACAGGCTACACTTGGCACAAGCCATTGTTCTCTTTCCCTCCCTTTTTTGAACAAAGGAAAAGACGATAACAGCGCACCAATGACGAACAGGGGTTTGGCAAGGTGTGCACAGGTGACGCACACAGGTGCAGCCTGACACGCAGGCAGGGACGGGCAACAGGTGAAACCTGGCGGGTTGCCAGGGGCGATGGGCGTGTCCGCTCAGGTGTGAAGGACAGGTGGTGGGGAACAGGTACTCGCCAGGTGGGACAATGGAGGGTCCATAATAGGTGTCATTACATCAGGGAATTCGTGCTTTCACCTGTTTGTGTCTGTAAGTTGGTTGGTTGGTGACACTCAGCATTCTTCAGAAAGTCATGAATGGATTTTATTATTTTTTGGTTAGACCTTGGCCAAAGTGATTTGATTTTGGGGGGACATGTACAAATCAATATCTGCCAGGGAAACTACATGTTTTCCCTGGAGTTTGCAAGTTGGTTGGTTCCTGAAATCAGTAATATTCAGAAATTTATGAAGGAATTCTTATGTTTCTTTGTTGTCAGGCAGCGGCAGAAATAATTCAATTTTGTGGAATTTGTAAAAGTCCAGAAATTTTTCAAGGATTCCTATTACCTTGTGAGACAAGGACTCCTAGCAGCATCCTGTGGAACTGCAGACTACAAGCCAGAAACTTTTCAGAGGATAAAAATGGAGTGGAAAAATAGGTGAAAGCCAGTGCTTCCTTACTGACTATGCCAAAAACATTACATTGAGCTGTTAGTTGTCCTATATTAGAGCATAATTTTGATTTTAATAGTGTAATCATGTACACGTATACAATTGTTGTGGGTGGTCCCCGACCCAATGATAAAACATAAGCCCAGTGATTCGGAACTTCTGCTTGGATGGTCTAAAAGGTTATGACAAGGCCAGCAGAAAAGGGCAAGTTGCTTTCTTGAAAAAAAGTGACCAGCACTTTGTCAAATTCACCTGTGACTTATTCAGTAACAAGATTTCCAAACTTACTTTCATGGGACTAAAAATCACGAGTAGATCCGAACCAACCAGCATGATACTGCACAAACTTGCAGCATATGTGCGTCAAACAGACTATAAATGCACGTTAATCCGGCACACGCCCCTTTTTGAAACTTACTACGCCACATCAAAGCGACAAGATCGCTATCGAGGTTCGGTCGATCGTCCATTTCCAAATGTCACATACCACAGTGCCCCATTGTTTGCGGACTCAGGAGGGTGTGTTTTGAACGTTTGATAAGAACAAAGATTTCTTTGTGAAGAAGGGAAAAGCTGGAGTATATGATAATGGACCAATTATGAATACTTTTGCTTAATTTCTGCTTGTTTGTCTCAGTTCTTATAGTAATTATGTTACCAGAATGTCCCAAAAATAGACCCTGATACAGCTGAGCCACAAAATATTTGATCTATTGCTAAAAAAATTTTAATGGATAAAGAACGATTTGTGTGTTGTCTTGTCCGGCGAACAGTATGGAGTCCAGCTGACAAAAATCACACTTTGGTCATCATACGGTCGCTCAGCAATTTCAGTCAAGTGATATTACTAAGAGGGACTTTATAATAGGACCATCTTATTTCTTTCAGAAAGATATGATCTCTTCATAAGTAACACGTAAGAGATGTTCAATTTTCCCGCCAAAAAGGAAGACAAAAGGATTGCTTCCAAACCGATAAAAACCCATTGACAGCTTCACAACAGTTACTGTAAAATAAGTGACAGAGAACAACAAAGACAGGTGTTAACAATACCTGTAGACTTGCCAGAATGTGCAAAACGTTAGGAAGGTGGTACAAAACAACACCTTGGTCACTGATCCTAAGATTATACCAGTATGTACCAAAATGATGGAGTAAACATATTGTCAAAATGTCAAATTTGAATGACATAAGACCATTTTAAAAGGCACCACTGATTCAGACACCCTTCAATTACTGGCAAAGGGATTTTCATAAATACAGATGTGAGATGTTCAATTTTCCCACCAAAAGGGACTTAGACAAAGGGATCGCTTCCAAACCGACATAACCCCATTAACGCCTTCATAACTGCGAAAGTGAGTGAAAGCAGCATTGAACAGGTGGTGAAAATACCTGTAGACCCACCAGACTGTTCAAAACGTTAGGGAAGAGGGTACAGGACAATGCCTCGGTCTCCGATCCTACCATTGTCACAGCAGGTGCAAGATAGGGGAGGCCGTCCATCATTGTTCTCATCACAAGGGAAAACAATGGTGTTTGTAAACACCTGTCTTCTATTGTTTCCAACTCACTTTCTCTATTGTCGTCTAGCCGTAGGTAGCTCACCGGAAAATTCCTTCATACAGATTTTGTCTAAACCGATTGTTTTGCTTCTGCTGTGTGAAAAGTGGTACTAAGATAAAAATAAAACATCAACGGGTAAAAAGCACTTTGAATTCGTTTTTTGATCACTTCTACAACACTTTTATCCTGGTCTAAATGTGTTTTCATCAGAATGATACTTGTACACTTGACAAGTTTGAGTCCAAGAAACATTAAGGGAAACACTTTGTTTAAACATCAGCATCTTGCTGCCTGGTGCAGCATACTGTATTGTCATGTTGCAATTTAAATAAAGTCAAAGTCAATGTTCAAAATTTGTTAAAATCTCCATTGAAATACTTAGTGTAGGTTTCCCCATTTTAGCCAACTTTGTGTTTGCCAGCAAGACAATGTGGTTTGAACTTTATAATAAATGTTTCATAAAAAGCAAAGAATTCTAGTTTTAATTCTGACAACCACAACTTGTCTGCCCGAGAGAGTTTGACAGCTTACTTCCTCAACTTGAATGTACAGAAACTGTTTATCAGGTCCACCAAGAAGTTTACAATCCATGTGGTTTTGTGGTTGGAAAGCAAAACTGGAGAAGCTATGGGTGTATTATTGTGATATCAGGTTTTCAGCTTGTTTACGTTCGCTGTACAACCACGTGCCTTCATGCATCCATTCTGCCTAACTGTGTGACCAGGTGAGCCACCCAGGTGTGACAGGTAGTTACTTAAGGACACTTCAGTCCTGTCACCTGCATAACGTGATAATTAAGGAGTCTGCGCTGTGGAAACGTCCAGGTTTGGACAATCGCACACTGATGAGGTTTGTTGTCCAGTTGAATGTCAGGGTCTCCGTAATTAAATGATAATAATAATAACTTTATAGCAAATTCAATCGCATGTATATGAAGCCTGCATTATAGGATAAACCTTGCTTACGCTTCATTTAGTCCCAAACACTACCTTTACATTCAAGGCTCGAAATACCCCCTGCATATGCAGGTTAGTGCAGGTAAGCTGTGCAGGTATTTCTGGGGTCTACCTGCACCCAACCTGCACTGGTCCATGTACTGGGTTTTATACATAAATGTCTTATGATGTAGGTGCATGTGGATTGTTATTCGCTGCATTGACTGTTACCACCTATAAAGTATAAAAGAAACAATAGCAATGATTACTAAACAATTTTAGCAATTGCAGGTAAAATTTGTCTGGTGCAGGTAATTTTCAATGTTACCTGCACCAGTGCAGGTATGCAGAAAAAAGTATTTTGAGCTCTGACATTACTCAAGCCTGATTCAATTGTGCTTCTTAGGCCCGTCCTACATTGCCGTGCCCAATCAGAGTCTACGAGCTCCGGATAGCGGAGTTTGCGTAACACAGACTAACATTACTCCACACAAGTTTCAACTTTCCTATTTCCTGCATTTCTCAGCTACCAGTCAGTACCAACATTCAGAAATGGCAGCTGTACTCGAAGAACTTTGCCACTTTGTGCTTCCCGGCCATTGTAGTAATCGTGGATGAACACCTACAAACAAGCTGAAGGTCTTAACAAGTCCGACAGGTGCCTTAATCACAGGGTGGGTCCCAAGAATGCAACAAGGGGCATTTCGAGACAGGTCTTGTGTCAGCAACAATAAGTATTACCCTGAGCAAGGACATAGTGCAAGACACTGTGAAGTGATAGATTATGTTGTCCCCAAAGTGTAGCCTTACACTGACAAAACTTTGAGTCCACTGGAAAGTTGCAACTGTGCTGTTTGAAAGATAAACTTTTTTTCTCTACCATGACACTGAGTTATCTTGCACTGAGTTATCTCGTACTGCCACCACACATTTAAGCACATCTTTGGACATGAAAATACATAAATTGTAGCAACTGCACATTCTGATCACCTTGAAGGTCCTGAGAAGTCAGGTGTGTTGATTGTTTGGGCAGATCCTGCTAACACAAGATGTTTTATGACAGCGACAATAAGTTGGCGGGGATTTACTTTCACGGTAGCGGAAAATGGAGG
>NC_049984.1:2741323-2762073 GCF_000003815.2 Branchiostoma floridae
CCGCGAAAACCGTGAACATAAAACCACCGCGAACATTTTTGCACTTACAGTATTACCGTGAGCAAGGACATACAGCATTATACCATAGCCACAGTTGAACCAAAAACAACAACAAGTTGCTCAAACTTATAGGACAGTTTTGCACTGACATTCTATAAGCCCTGTGTGCACTTGAGCTGTGCAATCTTTAGTCCTTTCTATCTACCTGGAGCTACACACAGCGATCACATACTACCAGTAACTACCTCATAAAACGCTAGTACCTAAATTGTTTTGACATAAAAAGGCATAATTCACAGCAACACCTTGAAAGTTGCGTGTGGAAGAAGTCCGACAGGTGTGTTACTCACGGGGCGTACCCTCCAATGCAACAAGTGGCATGTCAAGACAGGGCTTGAAATACCACCTGCATATGCAGGTTAGTGCAGGTAAAATTAGAGCTGTGCAGGTATTTTAGTGTCTACCTGCACCTAACCTGCACTGGTCCATGTGCTGGGTTTTATACATAAATTGCCTATGATGTAGGTGTATGTGGATTGTTATTAGCTGCATTGACTGTTACCACCTATTATGTTTTGAAAGAAAAAAATAGCAATGGCTCCTGAACAATTTTAATATGATCCATACTTCCTAAATTCAGAGTGGTGCAGGTAAATTTGTCTGGTGCAGGTAATTTTCAATGTTACCTGCACCAGTGCAGGACTATGCAGAAAAAAGTATTTCGAGCCCTCATGTAAGCTACTGTTTATGTGCTAAGTTCTACCCTCAGCAAGGACAGGCTGCGGAGAATGGTGTCTTTCAGGCAATAGCAAGTCAATAATGGGTAAAACGTCTTGGGCCAAGATTACGCAACTTAGGCACGATCAACACACAGTTTTTCCCGATATCGGCGAGCTTTTTTTCATCGTCTAGATGGAACTGCTATATCGCCATTACTATATCGGGAAAATTTCTCCCGAAAGGTCCGGACCATTCGTACGATACCTTACCTATAGCTTAGCAGGGGTCCCCGACAGCTTCGCGCGCGTGTAGACGCGTCCTGACTTCGGGAAGGCTCATTAGCATGTAACGCCATTTGGAAAATCGCGCTATATGTTTATGACTGCAGGCCCATGTGTGTCCGGCCCCCTACGTTCTAGATCCCTCCCGACATCTCCACCGATATCGGTAAAAACTGTGTGTAGATTGGGACTTAGCGAGAGACAAGCCTGGTAGCAGACATTACTATAATCAGGAACAAGAACAATAGGAAGTGTTTGTTATTCTAATCAGATTATAGTAGGTATTTACTGTGACAAGTCCAGTTGGATACACCCGATCCCTTGATCTCAGAAGTTAAGCAACGCGCAGTCTGGACAGTTCTTGGATGGGAGACCAACCAAGGACGAACGAATGCTGTAGCTCCACCAAGAATTCCACCAAATCGTCTTCCGGGAGGGACGTAAAACAGGGGTCCCGTGCTCGAGGAGGTGCCTCCGCCACGTTAAACTGTTGAGCCTCATTACTCAACACATTGGCTGAAAATACACCCAATATATTATATTCATAAATGAAGTACTAGGTAGAGTCATCACATTGTATACATTTGTGAGCCTTTCAATCATGTGCCTTTATGTGAAAATAGGGAAGCAATAATTATAACATATTATGGCTTGACAACTGCTTGTCATAGATTGGAGGTCCAACAAAGAATCCGAAACTTGTAGGCAGGTAGAGAAGTGTAGTGGGATGGCAAGGCAGCGATCAAAACCAACAAATGAGGTACTCAGAATGGAGCAACTCACGAGTTATAAAACTAGCGCTAAGTATTTTAAAAAAACTCTAAAACTAAAGCATGTTGGGAGGAAAATGAGGTGGGCTCAATTGTTTATTGAGAGAAGAAGCAAACAAGTGAGAACGGAACGGCTAACAAGTTATCAAACAACCTCTGAAGCGAAAAGGACCTGAAACTTAAAAACAAGTGAGACGTGAACGCCTAACGAGTTATGGCTCTACTCCTGCCCACAACCACGAGCGCTGAAAGCCTGTTCTTCCGTAGGGGTCATGACCCGACCTTTGCGAGGAGTTCCGCCCCTTCGCTCTGCACCTGCTTCTTGTGGAAGAATGGCGTTCTAATGACCTTGCAGAGAAGGTCACTTCTGTAACTACACATTCACACCTCTCTTTCTACCATTGTATTTCTGCTTATGGGCTACAAGTTCTGCAAAGGCTAAATACTTCAATCTACAAGAACATCTTTTCATCTTTTGTCATAAATCTGGCGGTTAGTAGGAAAAAAAACCTTGTCAAAAGTTATCAAGCCACCTCTGAAACAAAACATGTGCCTATAAGGAACATTTTCAATGTGCTAGTAACAGTCCAAGAACAATCCAAGTGGCCAGGAGTCTGGCCACCACTGAAGGGAACATCAAAGAGTTTAACTCCAACCTACACTCTCGGAACCCTTTTGTCACTTGTGTCAGACAAAGAGGACAATCATGTCACCAAACATCTGCTTGGATATTGCACCCAATAATATAGGTTCAAAACAGGTCACTGAAAATCTACGCTCCACGTAATGTGCAACAACTGACAACTTTTCCTGATTGTAGAAACTTGTCGTGGTGGCTGCATGGCCAGCGTTGTACCTGTAGCGTGATAGCTGCCAATTTTCTTCATTAGGCCATTAGAGATGCTCGTTAAATACAGCGGGGAGGGGGCCTAACGAACTGAAAAACAGACAGGGGTCAAAGACCCAATCATCACTCACTTACATGATAGATATTGTTTTGACAGTTTTCGCTACATTCTGGCAAATCAGTTTTATAATTGCTTTGAAACACCTTACATATAAGCAATAGACATGGAGTTTCATGGAGTGAATATAGTCTGAGATTTGACGTTTTCATCTAGGCCTATTGATAAATCTTTGTTTCAACATGTGTGAAGAAATGAATTGTACAGGTGTGTTGGAATTGGACCGTACACAACGTTACATACCTATGGTATAAGTACATATCCACAGTGTTATTAAGTACATACCCACAGACCTTAATGTTACAGACAGACAGCTGGGGAGGACAAACCTGTCCCCCGTGTGTGTCTGTTTCCCCACCTGTGCCCCATTGTTCCCCTGTGGAGACATCTGCCACAGGAACAATGGCTACAGTCTCGCCACACCTGTCACCCGCTCGCTACAATTGTCACAATTACCAACAGGTGACAATCCTGTCGCCACACGCCTTTTGTTACATGTCACGGAACTCAGATTTTGGGGGGCTGATTTTGTGATTTCTGGTCTTAGAAGAAGAGATTTCAAGATTAAACATTTAACATTGCAGAGACCATCTCAATATGCTTTGCACATCTTTTCATAACATTTTGTCCACTTCTTTGAATACTTTTCCATTTCTCATATTGTAAACTAATATTCTAAGCACGTGACTTGCATCATACCTATACTATCAACTGTATACAGGCTGAAAGATAAAAACCTGTTCAAAGTTGTTACGCATCTTCTTCTTCTTTTTTTTTCTTTCGTTTCGTATGTTTTGTCTTCTTTATTCTAGTTTCCAATTTTGGTAAACAATTATGATTAATGGCTTTAACGATGGCAGAAGTTAACGAAGCATGTTAACGATCAGTCTGACCTTCACTTTTGTAGTGTTTATAGAAGCATCCCAGACAAATGTCATGTACATCAT
The DNA here is from genome assembly GCF_000003815.2 of Branchiostoma floridae. NCBI lineage: Eukaryota > Metazoa > Chordata > Leptocardii > Amphioxiformes > Branchiostomatidae > Branchiostoma > Branchiostoma floridae. Next base: position 2,745,007 of record NC_049984.1, read on the forward strand.
AACCTTTTATTTTCTTAGTTAACTATATGGAAAAAGTGACAGTTAAAACTCAAAACTATTAGGTGTTCCTCAGTGACTTTTACCGAGAAAACATGCCCTTCCCAAACCTCTAACATACAACCAGAACAAAAAATAAATTATTTCTATTACTCAGATTTTTTTACTTTTAGCTTCAAAATCTTCTTTTTTTCAGCTGCTCTCATCAGTTTTGGGATACTAAAAGCATGTTGTCTATGAGACTATGGTGGCTATGGCCTAACATATGTCCCAATGGACCTCATCATACACAGAAAGCACCCCCATTCCAAATCTCTAACATACTGTCATACCACAAATCAATTTGCACAGTATTATGTAGACTGTTCCCTATAATTATAGTCCTATTTGCAGATGCGTTGACGTGTCGTTGCACCTTATAATTACCTGTGCAACAGGTAGGTTCTACACTCTGTTTGATCCGCTCCCAAATGTCAGGTGTACACCCACTGCACCTGTATTGTCTGATAATCGCTTAAAATGCTGTTTTTGAGAGAGATTTCGGAGTAAGAACTAATTGAATGTTTTTACTCTGAAATCTCTGTGATAACTGAAAGTGGCATAGTCTCTATATCTATACTTGTACAAATTGTCCAAAAGTCCAATCTCAAGGAAGACATACAACAGAAGATTTTCTTGATCATGACTTTGATAAAATTGAGAACACTGCACAATGCTGGATACTAAAGTAATCACTTTGGTGTTTTGCCCTGAAATTTGTATTTGAAACTGGCATGGTCTCTATATACAAATTAAACAAAACCAGGTCTAAAAGAAGGCATACAACAGAAGGTTTTCTTGATCATGACTTTGATAAAGTTGAAAGCTGCATTCAGAAAACAAGTCCCTCAAACTTATACCATGTACTACAACATCACTGTGCACATCTCCTCTTCACAACGTGAAAACCTGTTTTTTTACTTGACTCTGATAAACACAAAAACTGAAAAGTCTCCGCCACCCCCATCCCCAAACCTCCCATACACCAGCATGGCTCTGACTAATCTGAGCAGTTTTTCTGTTGACCATCCTACCCAGTAATTACCGGCTTGTTAGTGAGACCTGTTTGACGTGGCACAAAGACTCCACTGTTGTCAGTGCCGTCACAGCACCGGCGCGACAGGTTGTTCCGACGCACTCGCTCCCAAATGTCAGGTGGATATGAATGCGTACCATAAATGCAGAAATGTTCGCGGTGGTTTTATGTTTGCGGTTTTCACAGCGACCACTTCACCGAGAACTTGCAACCACCGTGAACATTTTTCCATTCTAGTATGAGACTGCAGTCTATGGCACTAGAGTGAACTTAAAACCGCCGTGAACACTCCATTTTCCCCAACCGCGAAAATAAATCCCTGAGAACACAAATGTATTTACAGTATTGTCTGATAATGATGTTCTGGGTTTTAGAACTTCACACCGCACTTCCAAGCGGCTCTGTCCAGTGCTTTATTGGGATTGTGTGGCACAGCGGCAGCGTGTTTGGCTCGGGACCCTGCCGTGTCACCGATCTTGTGCCCTTGGGAAAGGCAGTTTACACAGCTTTCCTCGCTTTACTCAGGTGAAAATGAGTGCCTAGTTTTGTATACGACGTTAAATGGAGGTCCCGTGTTTGGGGAGAGCCACACCCCACGCACGTTAAAGAAGCCGCCACACTTATCGAAAAGTGTAGGGGACCTTCCCGGTGTGTGTGGATCAAACCTCCAGACCGGTCTCCGGGTTGACATCTTGAAAAGGTGATAGTCACCTGTTATGTCAATCCTTCCACAAACGTGGTAAATCTCAATAAATAAATAAGTGGGTCCACACTTTTGAGGTCGCACATATTGATGTCCTTCCTGACACACTCCATCCAAGAGTTCCTTGGTCTACCATCTGATTTTTACTTTAGAAGAGAGCCAAACTAGGAGGCCTATGATGGAACTTGTCCTTCACTTGAAAGTCCATCTGTGTTGGAAGATGTCATTATTGAAGTATGTGTGTGTGCAGTGGATTGTTCATTCCTTGACAAAGACTGGTGCTGTTCAGTCAAAAATTTGGGTGAGTCCAATTTTCAACGGCGTTGGAAATTACAGTTAAACTACTTCAATTAAGAACTTGTCTTACGTTTTCCCGACCCCTACTCATCTACCAAATACCGATATCGTACGACCATCCATCCATCCACAGTCTCTCTCACAAACACACAGTCACACGAACAGCACCGAAAACATAACAATCTTCCTGATAAAGGTATTCTGACTGAGGCAAAAACATGCAGCAAAACTTGAACTCAAAAAACAGGCAGACAACAGTTTGAGAGTGTATAAATGCATTTAAGTTCGCGGGGATTTAACTTCGCGGTGGCGGGAAAAGGGACTTTTCCCGGAGGTTTTAATTTCGCGGTAGCACCATGTACTGTAGTCTCTCACTGCCATGGAAAAATGTTTGCGGTGGTTTTAATTTCACGGTGAAGTGTCCACCGCGAAAACCGTGAACATAAAACCACCACGAACATTTCTGTATTTACAGTAGTCTCTTTGGTCTTGACCTTGAAAATACGCTACCAACATCCTCAAGAACATTCAAATGCGACATAGGTTATCTGGTACCTGTTGCTATAGTGACGTGATTCCGACGTCACACCAGAAGCCGCAGTAGACAGGTCCATTCTTTGGGTTAGTCCCAACTTAATTTAGTTTTGATTTAGGCTAAGTTTACTTTGTCGTAAAAAGGTCATTACAATGTCACTTTTTCAAACACTGACCGATTTCATTTACCTTCCGTCAGGATAAAAATTCTCTAGTCAACCAACAACATGGGAAGGGAAAAGACTAATATCAGCATCGTGGTCATCGGCCATGTCAACTCTGGCAAGTCCAACACCACTGGTCACCTGATCTACAAGTGTGGTGGCATCGACAAGCGTAACATTGAGAAGTACGAGAGGGAAGCTGCTGAGGTATGAGGGCCCGGGTGATCAACAACTTCTCTGCCTGACCAAGAAATACAAAATTAATGTAATGAGCACAACTCAAATTTCGAGACACAAGTTCGTAGTATCAATATCCTTTAAACTTCAAAACACTGCAGTCATTACTTTCCAGTCAACGTCTTCTTGAAAATCAGTAGTTAAGTTGCGAGAAAAACAAGGGTGAACTGTGATCAGACATGTGGGTCAAGTTCCCCATGCAGTAAATTCTTTGAGGACATTGTCAAAATGTTTGATAAGAATTCCCTTCGTATTTCAAGTAGAAAGAAGTGGATGTCTAATTTTCAAGCAGAGCGAGTTGACCAGTACACCTCAGGTCAAAGCTCAATTGTCCACGTTTTTTCCTTCTCTCTCACCTTACATTACTGGGTGTCGCCTGCAAAGTAATGATCATAATGCTTTGAGTTCACATTCATATTTAACACTTTATACTTTACATGATTGTATGCTTCGAAATTTGAATTGTGCACCTTTTTTCTGGGTGAGGCCGAGAACTTATTGATCACCCCTCGCACATGTATGTAACAGAAGCATTGGAACAATTTATTGTGTAAAAATGAGGATATCACAAAATGTGTATTTAAGCCAATCTTTTTCAATTTCCCGATAAAGTGTGTAAAAATGTAAAATGTTTTTTTTTTTAATGAACAGTTGGGGAAGGGCTCCTTCAAGTACGCCTGGGTGTTGGAAAAGCTGAAGGCCGAGCGTGAACGTCGTACCATTGAGATTGAGACTGCAAAGTACCGGGTGACTATGATTGACCCTGGACATCTTGATTTCATCCAGAACATGATCGCAGGAACTTCACGGGTAATACTCCGTAAAACATTAATAGTTTTTTGGCCTCTCATCTTTTTAGTACTAAAAGGATGTGTTTAATACAAGTAAAAGTGAATTTATACTAATAGTACCTATGTGAACTTACGTGATCTCGTGAGACTAGGCCTTTCTGTGGTCAAGGCAAAAAGCTGGAGGTTTTACGTGTTTTTAAGAGTTTTGAAGAATTATTCTATTTGGACAGTACATCTTTTCACATGTTAATTCTCTGTAGGTTGACTGTGCCTTGCTGATTGTGTCTGCCGGTACTGGTGAGTTTGAGGAGGGTATGTCCAACGAAGGACAGACCCGTGAGCACGTCCTGCTGGCCCACATCATGGGTTTCAAGCAGCTCATCGTGGCAATCAACAAGATGGACAGCACCGAACCCCCCTACTCCGAGGTAAGTCTTTATCTCCCGCCATTTTGATTATATGAATGACATGCATCCATGGCAAAGTAAAGTCAAAGAAGAAGATGTGAAGGAACAAAAATCAAAAACTTATTGTTAGGTATGCCATAGTTAGGGTGTTTAATCATTTGTTCAACCTTCCACTTAAGACAGACAACACTAATATATTCGTGCGACTGTTGTTGTCGACAACGTCACCAGCGACGGTATTTTTAGGCTGTCTAAAGAGGATCAAAATAGTCCTGCGAAAGTTTGTCCTCAAATCATTGTGCGACCACTTTGGACCCAGTTGCGCGACCCTTCAGCGGGGGGCCGCGACTATTCTTCACATGTCTAAAGAGGAATCGTCGCCAGCGACGGAAGTAGATCATATGCTAATAAGCCAGCAGTGTGTTTTTTCTGTTCGAAAAGGCATTTTCTCCGTAAATATACATGTAGTCAGTAATGGAAACGTATCTTTGTAACCAGAAACTGCCTGTTCCAGCGCAATGCCCTGCCACCAGTGGCTATATCCTTTGCATGTCCCTATTCCTTGATGATATACAAATCTGTAAGGCCTGTAATACCACCGGCGGCCACGATTTCCCGTCTCTGTACGGGCCTCCGGATGTCATTCTTTGTTGAGGACGTACTCTGCGTCTTATTTATAGGACAATGTTTGTTTGCAAGCAAAAAAAGACTAATCTGCTGCATTACCAAAATAAAGAATTCTCCCGCCCTTTTCAATTTGCGTGCAAGAGGTCACTGTGGGTCATGCACGCACCGCAATGGAATCCTGCGCCGCGGGTGTCCTGCAATATTTTGAACGCATGTCTAAAGACATCCGTCGCCCACCCACAACGATAGACAAGAACAGTCGCACGATTATATAAGTGTTGTCTGTTTAAAGCAGGCCTTAGATTTCATCCTGAAGGCAACATTTGTTTTGGCCAAACTGTTTTTTTATTGGAACACTCACATCTGAGTTTTGGGGTTCCTAGAGGATGTCATCCATATAATCAAATCATCAAAACTTTCATGAGATTTTCCCTCTGATTTCAACTTCAGTTTCACATGACGTTCCCTTGCTGAGTGGTATTCTCTTGTAGGCTCGTTTCAATGAGATTCAGCAGGAACTGAGCACTTGCATCAAGAAGGTCGGCTACGACCCCGGGACTGTCGCCTTCGTGCCCATCTCTGCCTGGCATGGTGACAACATGGTGGAGCCTTCAGGGAACATGCCGTGGTACAAGGGGTGGTCAATTGAGCGCAACGAGGGCAATGCCAGCGGCACCACCCTGCTCGAGGCCCTGGACTCCATCCTGCCACCCCAGAGGCCTACTGACAAGCCTCTCCGTCTGCCCCTGCAGGATGTGTACAAGATTGGAGGTAGGGCTACAGTATTCAGGACTAATGTACAGTTATGATGTTATACTTTAAACTGGTGATTGAAGGAAATCCTTACTTTGTGGCCACATGTAATTTGAAGCTGCTTCAATTTTCCCGTTATCGTTCTACCCAACACATCTAAGAAAAGGCTTTTGTTCGGTGAACAGGTGTGGGAACTGTGCCCGTCGGCATTGTGGAGACCGGCATCCTGAAGCCAGGTATGGAGGTGACCTTCGCCCCTGCCGGCCTCACCCTTGAGGTTAAGTCCGTGGAAATGCACCACGTGTCTGTGCCCGAGGCCCTGCCTGGAGACAACGTCGGCTTCGTTGTCGGGAACGTGGATGACTTTAATAAGTTTGTCAAGGACCTCAGGCGTGGGTTTGTTGCCGGTGACAGCAAGAACGACCCACCTAAGGAGGCCGTGAGCTTTGATGCGGAGGTGAGATGGTTGTCCAGGGTTGGACAAGTTTTCTAAAATTGACTTGATCTATCGGGCAAGTGCATAAAAATTTTACTTGCCCGAAACACATCTTCACTTGCCCGAAATTTAGATGAATTTTTAAAGCATTTTCACTTGCAGCAATGGAATCCTTTTATCATTGGCTCAATTTTTCCGTATTGACCAATGCTTGATGCCGCGACTGTGAAAAGTACATTGTAACATGTATATCAAAAATCTCAATAATTGAAAAATATTACTTGCCCGATCGGGCAAGTGGGGTAGGACATGCACTCGCCCGGTTGGGCTATTTTACTTGTCCGGGACAATAGGGCTAGTGGACTTGTCCAACCCTGGTTGTCCATTGTGGTACCTTTAATGGAATAGGGCTATGCTCAAATACAGCTGCAAAATAGATCAGAAAAGATCCATTGACAGTTTTTTTGGCTGTTGAAGCACTTCAGGCCACAGTTGCAGAACAGATGATGATACCGCATACATGGAATATCCACCTGAATTGAAAAGTAGACTATAATAATAAGAAAGTTTTTTCAGTTTTATTGATCTGTAAGATAACGTAATTCTCTTGTGAAAACGTGCTTTTTCCTGATGCATTGTTTCGTTGACAGGTTACTGTGCTGAACCACTCAGTCCAGATCCACGCCGGCGACACGCCTGAGGTGGATTGCCACACCGCCCGCATCGCCTGCAAGTTTGCCAAGCTGAAGGAAAAGATCGACCGTCGTTCCGGCAAGGTTCTGGAACAAAACCCCGCGTTCCTCGAGTCTGGAGATACGGCCATCGTCCAGATGATCCCCTCCAGGCCCATGTGTGTGGAGGCCTTCTCTGATTACCCGGCCCTGGGTCGCTTCGCAGTGCGCGACATGACGCAGACCGTGGCCATCGGCACCATCAAGTCCGTGACGAAGAAGACTACTGAGGCTGCTGCTGAGGCTGCTGGCCACAGAGCCACTCAGTTATGGAACAATCTTCCACTTGAAACACAAACAGCTACCACATTATCATCCTTCAAAGCCAAAGCCTGGTTCTCCCTCGGAGATCCGACCATTCTCTGTTGCTTAATGTCAGAACTTGTACTACCTCATGATTTGTGACTTTTAGCGTGTACAGATTGTATACATGTAATATATGATTTAAATTTGTAATTATTATTGTTTCATAGCTCATGTTAGTGATTTTATATAATATGTAACATGTACTTTTCCTCCCAGGGTTAGCCCTTGGCAATAGCCCCTGGCTAGTTGGGCAACCCTGGCTGTGTAAACAGCTGAACAAATAAATAAATAAAATGGAATATATAACTGAATTGAAAAGTAGGCTATGATAATAAGAAAGTTTTTTCAGTTTTATTGATCTGTAAGATAACGTAATTCTCTTGTGAAAACGTGCTTTTTCCTGATGCATTGTTTCGTTGACAGGTTACTGTGCTGAACCACTCAGTCCAGATCCACGCCGGCGACACGCCTGAGGTGGATTGCCACACCGCCCGCATCGCCTGCAAGTTTGCCAAGCTGAAGGAAAAGATCGACCGTCGTTCCGGCAAGGTTCTGGAACAAAACCCCGCGTTCCTCGAGTCTGGAGATACGGCCATCGTCCAGATGATCCCCTCCAGGCCCATGTGTGTGGAGGCCTTCTCTGATTACCCGGCCCTGGGTCGCTTCGCAGTGCGCGACATGACGCAGACCGTGGCCATCGGCACCATCAAGTCCGTGACGAAGAAGACTACTGAGGCTGCTGCTGAGGCTGCTGGCAAGAAGAAGTGATGGTCGCTTCAGTTTACTCCGCCTTCCGTCACAGCCACGATGGATCCATGATGTACACAGGAGCTTCCAACAAGGTCAAACCAGAAGCTTTTTGTTTAAGAATCGTAGCTTTTGTTTCAGCCGACGACGATTCCATAGCCAAAAAGCTTCACCGTAAGCACTGAGCTGACAATCGTAAGGTGAGGGTCTTAACTCGAGTTATGAATCTATCTAGCTTCCTCTTCTATGTATCTTTGTTAGCTTGAAGGTACAATGGTCCAATATAATATGTTTTAACTACTTTGAATTGGTAAACTGGCAAATCATATGTTCCTACTTTTATCATATGTAAAAGACGTGGATTGTAACGAGGTGGAGTAAAGAGAGAAGTTCAGAACCGATCAAGTTTCACGTGCATTTGTGGTGCCTCCATGGTTGTAGTTTCTTTACTTACTCTAGTATTATGATTTTCTCCATTGGTATCTTAAGCTAGGGGCACAACCCGCCGTACTTGCAACTGCGTGGTGTCCACGTGCCAAAACGTGGGCAATCGCACAGAGATTGTACGTTGTAAGCACGTACATCTCACTTACAACTTGCGCAACGAACGATGCACGCAACCGGCTCACGGCCAGGCGCGGCGTGCAGACCACATACTTACATACACCTTAGCTTGCGCAACCGTGCGAGAGACGTGCGTTATACTCCCTCCCTGATCTTGCCAGTCCACCCCCACGTTTTCGGAAAAACGTGGCGGACGTGACCTCTCAAAAAAACGTATGGACAAAAAGCACGTATGGCGGGTTGTGCCCCTAGCTTTAGAGTAAAAGTCACCATCACCTTCCATTGTTGTGTGTTTGACTTCTAGAGTGGTGTATTAAGCTAAAGGTTTCCACCATGCATATCTTATGCTGAATAAACTGAACTGTGAAAGTACAAATCTCTGCAAATCATTTACTGTTTGGGCTGACTGTGACTTCCTTCATTCAGCCCCTTAGTATTGAAGTGTCTGGTAGGCACTACAACTGGTATATGGATCAGTTGATAGCTGCTTGTTGCGAGGCACACCCAAATGTCGGGTGTACCTGCACCTGCAATGTCTGATCACTGTCAGTGTTAAGGTGGGGTCACACATGCGTATATATTCGAATTTCAAGTCCGTTTGAGGTGCGTATGAAGCTCTTAGTCTCTACCAGGCTCCACAGGTCGCGGGAAAATAGTACAAATTGGACAAATATAGATACATAGCATGCCAGATGAGTTAGCTGACCGAGAAGTATGGTTAGCGACCCAGCTTACTTGTCCGACACGTTACCTGTTTACGTTTGTCTAATTTCTATTATTTTTACAACGACCTGTGGAGCCTGGTGGAGGCAAATACTCCCATACGTGCCTCATACGGACTTAAATATATACGCAGGTGTGACCCCACCTTAAGGTCTTGTTTTTAGTGGGAGATCTACAACTGAAAGTGGTGAAGGCTGTACCTAAAAACTGAGCAAAACTTGAACTCAAAAGACTGAGAAGACAGCACAGAGTTGTCTTTCTGGGGCTCTAATCTTGACTTTGCAAACACAGACTGCTGAAAATAAAATACTGTAAATGCGTTGAAGTTCTCTGGGATTTAATTTCGCAGTAGCGGGAAAAGGGACTTTTCGCGGTGGTTTTAAGTTCGCGGTAGCAACATGCACTGTAGTCTCTTACTGCTATGGAAAAATGTTTGCGGTAGTTTTAAATTCACGGTGAAGCGGGCACCGCAAAAACAGCAAACATTAAACCACCGTGAAAGTTTCTGCATTTACAGTATATCCTCCAACCTCAGCCAATTTTCGCAGCATCTTGTTGACCGTCCTACCCTATAATTATCGTCTCACTGATAATAAACCTTGACGCGCTGCGGGTTAACCGTCCATACGGCTGAGCCACTGCCAAAGGTCAGGTGTGACAGTGTGTCTGCTGCACCTTGCATTGTGCGATAATGGCCCTGTCCCTACAAGTAGGACACAGGTTTCTAGCAGGGAGGGGCGGTAGAGCATGACGTTCTATACTCTCCAAGCAGAGGTTAGGCTCCGGCTGTTTTTTAAAGGTTTTTTTAGTCGTGTTTATCAGGCTTTCTATTTTGAATTGTACCTTGTAGGTTTTGACAATACAAGATACAACACAAAATAGAAAGCCCGATAAAAACGACTAAAAAACAGCCGGAGCCTAACCTCTGCTTGGAGAGTAGACATCCTACAGGTGGCTTCAGAGATGCAGAATGGACACTCCCTCATTTCTTCAGACCCTGGGTGCACCTTACCTGACACAGGTGAATCACCTGAGCACCAGACAGACTACCTGTTCATCCCACCTGACATTTCAGCACGTCAGAGCTCACCTGCCGTAATTACCTGGGTGTTACCTGCACAAAGACGCACTCAACCGATTACCTGTACGTCAGGTACACACGCAGGTGGAGATAAAATAAGGCGCAGAGATTTTATCTTGCTATTGAAGTCGTTATCAGAGACATTCCTAAAAGAACACAACTAACGTCAGGTGACGTTACCTGTGCCCACCTGAACGCCAGGTACACACGCAGGTGGAGCTAAAACGAGACGCAGAGATTTTATCTTATTTTTGAAGTTGTTATCAATAACAGAGACATTCCTAAAAGAACACAACTAACGTCAGGTGACGTTACCTGTGCCCACCTGTACGTCAGGTACACACGCAGGTGGAGATCAAATAAGGCGCAGAGATTTTATCTTGCTATTGAAGTCGTTATCAGAGACATTCCTAAAAGAACACAACTAACGTCAGGTGACGTTACCTGTGCCCACCTGAACGTCAGGTACACACGCAGGTGGAGATAAAATAAGACGCAGAGATTTTATCTTATTTTTGAAGTTGTTATCAATAACAGAGACATTCCTAGAAGAACACAACTAATGTCAGCCTACGTTACCTCGTTACCTGCGCCCACTTGAACGTCAGGTACATAGTTTATGCAGCTGAAGCTAAACAGAGACAAAGAGATTTCCTTATCTTGGCTGTATCAAAGTTCTTATCAAAGACGTTCCCAAAAGAACACGTCTAATCTCAGCTTATAAGATTTACAGCTTACCAGTGCCTGTCCGTTAGTGTGGGGAGATAAAGGACACCAGAAAATATCAGATTTTTGACAAAAATGTAAACAACATACACACAACTAAAGTTCAATTAGCTTGGGGAAGCTTTCGAGACAAACTTCGTCTCTTTGTCAACCCGAAGATCTCATCTAGGAGTTAGATATATCTAGGAGTTATTAATATTAGACTATTTTAGTGACCGTATTCAGCCAACATACAAACTAGTTATACACAGGCAGGGCTTGAAATACTTTTTTCTGCAAACATTGAACTAGTTATACACAGGCAGGGCTTGAAATACTTTTTTCTGCAAACATTGAAAATTACCTGCACCAGACAAATTTTACCTGCACCACTCTGAATTTAGGAAGTATGGATCATACTAAAACTGCTGAGGAACCATTGCTATTTTGTTCTTTTAAACCTTATAGGTCAATGCGGCTAAGAACAATCCACATGCACCTACACCATAGGACATTTATGTATAAAACCCAGTACATGGACCAGTGCAGGTTAGGTGCATGTAGACACCAGAAATACCTGTACAGCTACAATTTTACCTGCAATTACATGTACCTGCATATGCAGGTGGTATTTCAAGCCCTGCAGTCTGAATAGAAACTTAGTACATGTATGCGAGCATCAATGCTGCACTAGGCTTCATCATACATGACATGTATAAAACTTTCTGTAAGATCAACCATAACGAATAGATTTAGTATTTGTGGTATGAACAAACATACACTTTCATTGTCATTACATTTCATTGTCATTACATCGCTTGTGATAATAACATGAGATAATGGTCTATGAAGATTTCTCAAGAACTTTCTCCATGTTTCTGCATAAGATTTATAGTCTTAAGGCCCGAGGTCACACCTGTATTCTGTAAGGCGCGTCAGTGGAAGCTACACCTGTTTAAGAAAGGTTATCAAGTTCATCTCACCTGTATAAAGGTCTTTCTCTCTTCAACCCTCACCTTAAAATCATCTGAGAAGCAATGTTGTGATTTCTGTGAGGTTCTTACTATCTAAACATTTCAGTCATTGCTTCAAGTTTAACACAATGTATGGCCTGGCATGCCCAACTAGTAGTAAGGGTCTAAGCCCTTGGGGACAAGGATAGAAAAATAGTATCTTAAACCAGCCCAATGCAGAACCAGAAGAAGCCACATGCTTTAATATCTGTGTTTCTTTTTAATTTTGTTCACATTCATTTAAAGAGTATAGAACAAAAAGCACATCTGCTTATATGAATATCAGTTAATATCTTAAAGAGACTGTTTCAGATGTTCTTTTTTCCCGATTGTTGAGTGGAATCGGCTGTTGGGCCATACTTTCCAGGCCCGGACAGTTGAGGCCTTTAAACTTACTAAAGCCAGTCTGGCCTGCTTGCCCTAATCCGCACGCCGAGATAAGCATAGTGCTTTTCCAATAGCTGACACTGTGTAATGATACAGCTTTGCTATGTGGATTACCTGACCTTAGTTAGTACAATGTAGTAGATTGTCCTTTAGATACATAGCTATTTATCCCATACCTACATGGTTATCAAGGCCATCTCCACCAGCATGAATCATATCTTCACTCCTCATCTAAAACCACATGTGACATGATTTACGGCCTTTTGATCACACTGATGAGATCAGATCAGAAAATGCTCAACGCTGAAGACACGACGGCCGCCACAGACAACAACAAGAAATACAATGTGCTCATTGACAATATATTCTTTTTGGCCCTCCAAAATTAAACCAGATGACTCTCAGTTACCTTTATCACAAGCAATGGAAATGGAAAAAAAAACTTTAACCAAACCTCTACCAACATCATAGCAATGATGTCTTTTACAGTGATTTTAACAAATCTGGTCATTTCAAAAATTGGTATCATTGAATTGATTGATAGGAACTCATTTGATAATATGCACTTATCAGCAAAGTAATGTACTATCAGGGCTCGAAATTCATTTTTGGGATTTGGTGCACTGGTGAACCCGGGCATCTTAGAAAATTGGGTGCACCAAAAAAAATTTGGGTGCACCACTTAAATTTATGTAATAACCTAATAATAAAACTTAGTTACAAGCTATCAAATTCTTAAACAACCACCATGACAAACATTTTTATTATCTTTTTTAACACTTAGATGTCAAGAATATGATGTATACTAGCATACTTTGATATCTTTACTTTCATAAATGTAAGAAAATATTTGGGTGCACCCTGTGCACTCACAGAAAATAATTGGGTGCACAGCTCCAATTTTGGGTGCACCTGGGTGCACATGCATCCAGTATTTCGAGCCCTGACTATGAAATTGTGTTCAAAACACTATCTGCAATCATTTTACATTCTTCAAAAACCAAGCCTCGCAAGAAATATCTGTGATCTACATTCACATGTACGTACTTCATCACAAACTATGGAAAGAGGAAAAATTTGAACCAAACCTCTATCAACATCACAGTAAGAACATCTTTACCAGTGTTTATCATCATCATCACAGGCTGGTTGCCTGGACCAGGTTCACGCATTCTCTAAGTCCTCAAATTTTATTCTATTACTGTATATACGTGACTTGTTCATCTTGTATTGTATATTTATATGTCTGTGGCCACGTTACCAGCAATGCTGCCTAGTGCTCACAGTGTATTGTCTTGTTACAACCTGAATAAAGAAAGATAGAAACCCGCAGCCCCACATCACGAGCCAGCTGGTCTATGTATGTTAGTCTAGGTCGCCCAGCATGTGCATACCAATGTTCATACCATATCAGGTAATTTTTAAAACCCTAGCTAGTACATCATGGCAGGTATCAAAGAGGTAGTAAACATAGCTTGAGAATCACTTTGACAGGATCTGATCTGAAATTATTCACCCTGGAACAAAAGAGGGCATCTAAAGACAACCAAAAACAACCATTTTCCCAAAATGCCCATCCAAAATACCTATATTCACTTAACATGTATGTATAAAGAACTGTATGGACTCTATCACAAGCAAATGAAATGAGAACAAACTGCAAAGAAAAACCCAATCAACACCATAGTAATGATGTCTACAACAGTGGTCACTTTCAAAACTCAGTGAATCCGTGGGGACATAATAGAGGTACGATTGGCCCTAGGGCTCAGGCTGAAAGGGAAGGATAAAAATATCCTTGGTAGAGAGCTGTGGTATTGTCTGTGCGACAATGTTAATGACTGGGGTGCGACAGGGTGCAGGGTGCAGCAGGTGACTCATCAGATCATAATTACTCCAAAAGGTTATGTTCTTTATGTTCGAGTGCATTCAACTCTCTTGTGACCGCAAGCACAAAAGACTAGTTGGATATTCTTACAAGACCACTAAAAACATGCATCTTTTGTTTAATTCTGTTTAAAAAATACTGCAAGCTTGATAGAGAGGGAAGCAGTACAAAATGTTTGGATTAACTTCACTAACATTTCAGTGTTCAAAGATCCGGAGAAGAAATGATTGTATGAACCTACATTTCATTTATCCAGATAACGTCACGACCAGTGGAAGAGTAGTGGACTCTATAAGGCGTAACTCCTTGAAGATCACTCTCACTTGTTTAGTTTCTCTAATTTCATTTACTTTCTTTTATTTCTTTGTTTATCCTACTCTGTGTATGTTATTCTGTACAGGGCACGCCTGGAAAAAGAAATGTTGCCTTTCTAGCTTTAAGTCTTATCTTCATCAGCACACCTTTAGACTGAATCTTCTTGCCCTTCCCTTCCGTGCTGTCCGGTGCAGAGGGTGGAGTAAACGGCAGGCAGGTTCGGACAGGTGCCGGTCCTTCCCTCCTCTATTCTGTCCAGATATACGTATACGTTGTACAAAAATGTACTCACCAAAGAATCATATGATGGGATTACATACCTTTAGACTTCTTCTTGCCCTTCCCTTCTGCGCTGTCTGGTGCGGAGGGCGGTGTAAACGGCAGGCAGGTTCGGACGAGCGCAGCGATCCTTTCAGTCTCCTCGCGTCGCGTGCAGTAGATGATGATAGAGTCCAACTCCGCAAAACGGCGACCCTTCAGGAGGCTCACCAGCGACTGCAATAGGAATGAAATATTGTTGTTTGTTTATTTGTTGGTTTGTTGTGTGCAGTAGATGATGATAGAGTCCAACTCCGCAAATCGGCACCCCTTCAGCAGGCGAACCAGCAACTGTAACGGGAATGAAATGTTTTTGTTTATTTGTTTGTTTGTTTGTTGTGTGCAGTAGATGATGATGGAGTCCAACTCCACAAAGCGACAACCTTTCAGTAGGCTCACCAGCGACTGAAATAGGGATGAAATGTTGTTGTTGTTTATTTGTTTATTTATTTGTTTGTTTGTTGTGTGCAGTAGATGATGATAGAATCCAGCTCCGCAAACCGCCGACCCTTCAGTAGGCTCACCAGCGACTGTAATAGGAATAAAATGTTGTTTGTTTGTTTATTTGTTTGTTGTGTGCAGTAGATGATGATGGCGTCCAACTCTGCAAATCGGCAACCTTTTAGCAGACTCACCAGCGACTGTAATGGGAATTAAATGTTTTTATTCATTTGTTTGTTTGTTTGTTTGTTTGTTGTGTGCAGTAGATGATGATAGAGTCCAACTCTGCAAATCTGCGCCCCTTGAGTAAGCTAACCAGCGACTGCAATAGGAATGAAATGTTTTTGTTTATTTGTTTGTTTATTTATTTGTTTTATTTGTTGCATGCTGTAGCTAATGATAAAGTCCAGGTCCCCCCCCCCAAAAAAAAACCAACACAGCCTCTAATACAGACCAACACAAAACCTCCCTGCCACTATAACAATGGCGGTGCACCCTCCCCGTCACAGGGATTACCTGGCATTGTGCACAGGTGAGCACACCTGTTGGTTCGGACAGGTAGACTCTTTACCTGTCCTCAAGTGTCCTTAAGAAAGTCAGCCAGGTGTGAGGATGTATTTCTAGTCACACCTATTCACACTTTCTTGTTTTTAGGCATTTCAAGTAAAAATTCAGATCATGAAAATTTAGAAAAAGATCAAGAAAAACTCAGATGATCCAAGATGAAAACAGAGTGGAAGGAGAAGAACTTGAATCTGACTACAGTCAAACCTGTCTATAATGGCCACTCAAGGGACTGGAGAAATGTGGTCACTCTAGACAGGTGGTCACTATAGAGAAAATGCTGATCAATTGACCAACCAATAAGCTACAAATGATTTCAGTACCCACTGATCTTTTAGACCAGGTAACATTGTCTCACTCATCTCAAATTCAACGGACCCGACCAAAGTCAAATCTGCCGAAAATGATTGATATTGTTGTTGATAAATTTGCCAACAAAGACTTGCACTCTAACGATCAAGGCACGCGTACCTTCCGCTACCGCCAAAATGACCCTGTCTGGAACTCCAAATCCTCGCAAACTACGATTCTAGACCCCGCGCAGTGTGACATTGGTAGCTGCATGGTCGCAATAGGCAGTGTTTCTGTGTCTAGGGGACCAGAAATCATGTGGCTGTGGCCACGTTGGACAGGTGGCCGTTATAGACTATTTCTTAATGCTTAGGTCAATGGGAAAAATCCAAAGGACAATGTTTTTTGAACATCTTTTTTTAAATCTGAGAACCAACAAATTAAATTGGTGTGGCCTCAGACTCTGTTCTCATGTTGATCTTCTACTTCAGCTTCGTTTATTTTTAACGAGCTAATTTGGTGTGGCCTTACAGAGACTCGCACACCGTAATCAATTACCGCCAGTGGAAATGTCAGGACGCATGTTGGTGGTGGGGCCATTGTTAGGTACAGACTCTATTGTGTGTGCTCCCTTCAGGGCATCTTAGTGCACATTCCTATACTTCTCGCACGTCGACGAATAAAAAACACCATCACAAGATTTTCTCAATCTTAAATTCATTGTTATATTCCCGTTTTCCCTAAATATGTCGTCAAGTTCCCTTAGGCCACACCAATTGAGTTTGTTGGTTTTGGGATTTTAAAAAAAATTCCAAAAACCCTTAACTGGAAAAACATTATGATAGAATGAAGTCAGATGACCAGGTTTGTGCCTTGGTGCACTCAGTTTTCTGGGGGTGATACACTGTCAATGTTCAAGTTTCCTTCCTACAATCTAGCTTTATGATGTCCTCTTGCGATATTTTCACTTTA
>NC_049984.1:2767314-2770330 GCF_000003815.2 Branchiostoma floridae
TGATTTTCATTTCCGCCCAACTATCATTTATTTGATGATGTATTTTTAAATCCATCCAACAGACAGGACATTTTAGTTGACTTATAACCTTATTTGTTTACTTCTAAGTTTGTATACCAGCTACACGTCACTTTGTTTCTCTATTTTTTCATGTCGTTATCATTATCTCTTGACTTTGTTATTTATTAGCGTTTTGTAGTCCTGTATGTGTGTCTTTATTTTGTTTATGTACATGAGGAGAAGACCTCGATAAGCAGGGTATGCTTTCTGTCTTATCCTCTTTTAAAAAATCTGAATAATAAAAAAAAAGAAATGATAATTTGTCATTACTGTTATTGTTATTGGGTGGGCTGACTACTCTCTCTTCGCAGCCAGGGGCTGAATTGCGAGGAGCTTACAAAAGGTGGGGCTAAATCGCAAGGGTCTAGAGCGGCTACCATTCGGCGCTAATTCAGGTGACCTCAATATGACAGCCCCCTTTGAACCACTCACGGGAAGGACCTCTACTCTTTTCACAGTGGTAAGGCCCTGATGCCGAAACTATTTTGAGAGGTCTGAAATAATGCAGGGGCTTACAGCTTTGCTTTAATAGATAGTCCAATAAACTTCCTGCAACCTATGACCCAGAGTCCCATGCTCTATCTGCAAAAGCTAATTCTTTGACAAAGACTGAAATTTGAACAGTCTAAATTTGCTGCTTGAAATTGCAATTCTTCTTTGCTTTGCTTTTCAGTTCAGTTCAGTTCATCCTTATCAACGGCATGTTTTATTCCTACTTAAATCAGTGAAAAGAGCATGTACACTCACCTCCACTATAAAAACTTTAAATCTTTAGTCCTAAACGTAGTGCAGAGAAAGTGACATCCTACCAGATAACTATCAAAAGTTGTAAGGTTTCTTCCTCAAGTTATCAAGACATCAAGAAAGGGTACCTTTCCCTCCAAGATCAAGGTCACCACGTTCTCCCGCTGTTTCTGTGTCATGTTGGAGTGGAGACAAGCGGCCTTCAGTTTGGACGGCAAACCGGTCACCTGAAATGATTTCATATCATATCAAATAGTTTTACTAACAGTTAGATCTATAATAAAAATATCAAAAAAAATTATCGTTCTTAGTGGCAAATGTTGACACATACATGTGGACATTGGCACACCAAATCCTGTTGATAAATTAGCCAAAGAGGCTGTAATAATTTCATATCAAATAGTTTTACCAAGAATTCTTTCAGATTAAGTCTCCACTCAGATACCACCCGTGAAGTGGAGACAGACGGCCTTCAGCTTGGTACAGGTGCTAGGAGTTACAGGTACAGGTATTATCAACATCTGAATAACTTTTTAGAATAATTGCTGATATTCCTTGATAAATGGTATTCTTTTCGGCGCTTTTGCCAACTACTTCTTCCAAAGAAAATTTTTATTTCTATTCTAATCTTGTTATTTTGTTCTGTTGTACAGAGGACGCATTATTACAAAATGTAGTAGAATCCATTTTTCATAATGTTATGTTTCTTGTTGTTATACAAACAAGGTCAACTAAATACATATGTGAGAGCCATCATTCTCATCTACGACCTTAAGTTATTTTATCAATAAGAAAAACTTGTCGTCACCAAGAATAGTAGTGGCATCCTTGTCATGCAACATTTAACTTAATGTCCCCTTTAAGAACTGTTGTGGCAAAAGGAAGAGATTTAGGAACAGGTGTTTCCCTGTCAAGCTGTTATGTTAACTCATGATCCTTGAAACTTCATGGTGACGTCTTAAATCTTGTCATGCGCATGTGGTAATTAACAACTTTTCCAGGCAAAACAATTCAAAGCATGAATTCAAAGTTCATCTGTGTTCAACTTGGTAAATACCATTTTAAAAGAGGAGTAAACTTTAAGTATCTAACCAATACAAAATGTTTTCATCTAAACCTCAGGACTAACAGTTATGCTGCATGGATTGCCGTTATAATGTTCTGTTTCCAAAGAGAGAGGAGAAACAAAAGGTGTTTTTTTACAAGTTTTCAAAAGATTGTCAAACTTTGTAAAATAGGGAATGTTGAAATATGAGAGTACTGTGATTTCCATAGCACAGTTTGCAGTTTATTTTTGCTGCTATTCCAGCGGGTTTTTTTTGTGTGTATAGACAAGGCATTGCCATGCCACAACTCACAGCCCACAAATCATTATATTAGGAAAGTTTCCCATCTAAAGCAATTACAGCGTCGACTAATCGGATTTGAAATAAACGAGCTCGTACAGTAAACACCTGAAGTGGCAGATTTCCCCACAAGAAAGGGACCGCCCCCCTCCCAATCCCTGCACAGGTTGTGGTAACCAACACTTGTTGTTGAAACACCTGTTTCCCAAAGCGCACACAGCCTGGCCAACAAAGGGGGCACGCCCGCCGCAAACGTGAGAAAGTTTGGGCGAACAGGTGTGCAGGATCAAACGCAACAGGTGACTCAAGAACCTGCGGATTTACAGGTACTATCAAGCCTCACACTCAAGTGAACGCTTGTTTCTTTCTTACGACCTGCACCAGACCAAGTAACTGGCAACTAGATCCTAATCTGGACATCTATTGTACACAACAAAACACATAGCAATGACACTCTCGAGCAACAATGGTTACAATTTGACTGAATCAAAAGTAACCGAAATCAGAATTCACTGGTACCTGTATGCTGCATATATTTTCTTTTCAGTTCCTGCAATCTCTACCAAGTTGAACATAAAACTGATTTATTGTAAACTTAAGCATTTTAGTAGCATCAGTCTTAGAACGATAGTGTAAAACTGGAGTTAGACCTTTGAATTACTTACAATGCTTCTTTCTGACACTAACAATTGACAAAAACTGTAAAAGATATTGTATTTTCTTGAGTTGAAGTCAGCATTTAAGCAGCATTAAGTAGAAGGAAGCTTTTCTTAAAGTACAACTTCTTCGAGTCTTCAGTTAAGCAGCATTTTTGAGTGGGATCATATTTCTGAAGAATGGCGTCAGAAAAAGTACATATCATTATC
>NC_049984.1:2770430-2779065 GCF_000003815.2 Branchiostoma floridae
TAGGTTTGTGTATGTAAAGATACCCATGCTTACTAGTATACATCATATTCTTGACATCTAAGTGTTAGAAAGATAATGAAAATGTCTATCATGATACTTGTTTAAGAATTTGATAGCTTGTAACTAAGTTTTATTACTAGGTTATTACTTCAATTTAAGTGGTGCACCAAAAATTTTTTGGTGCACCCAAATTTTTAAGCTGGGTGCACCAGCGCACCTAATCCCAAAAATGAATTTCGAGCCCTGATGTGGGAAACGTACAGTCATCGATAATCCGTGTGTTTGTTAATAGTTTGGGTGGTTCTTAGTTCCAGACATGGAGTATGCGTAAACGGATTTCCTACTCTGCTTAGGGAGATTTACATGGGCAGCTTTGGTTTTCACAACACTTCGGACATCGGTGGTTAATTTTGGTTTGGTAAGTTATTTTCTTAGACGGTATGTCCCATTTTTTTCCAAATAAAAACCATTCTATTTCTTTCACTAAGACCTATCCAATGATGTCAAGTTTGAAAAGCTGTGAAGAGTTTGAAATTTTTGTGTAATTTGGAACAGCTACTTTTACCTTGAAATTTGGACAACAAATAGCAACATTTGATGGCAAAGTATGTCTAATAGATTATAAAAATAGAACTACATAACTACTAACATTGATGGTTATTTTTTGGAAAGACATACCTCTAGACTACCTTAACGGGGCCACAATGGACGTTCCTGTTTTCTGAATAGGGATGTTTTACATATTGAATCAAAGAGTGCAGCCTGTTCCATGTCCCAGATATTTCATACATGGTTATACTAAAACTTTGTGTGAAGGAAGCAAATATCTAATAATTCTGAATGCTAAACATTCTTTAATTTAAAGAAAAATAACCTAAAGCTTCCACTGAAGATTATCTCTTGGAATTTCTGTCTTAGAGTTGTAAAGACCATTTCTACAATGCAAGGAAACCATGTTCGAAACAAAAAATAAATTTCCACCTGTTCCTGGATGTAACGATAGTTCACCTTTATCCGTGGGGTGACCTTTATCCGCTGTCTTTATAAACAGCACATTTAGGGGTATCAAGTCAGGCAGTGGTTTCAAATTTGCAATAATTTCAAAATGTTCCGATTTGAAACCGCCGTCCATCGACTTTATGCCCCTAAAGATGTTTTTTCTTACAAACAACGAATATAGGTTACCCTCGGATAAAGGTGAACCAGCGTTACTGAGTTTCAAAAGTTTACTACTGGACCAGTACTGCTTCGGTTATAACATAACTTAGAGATAAGAAGATTGAAGCCTTGTTAGAAATTGAATTTCTAGCTACTGTCCTGACTTTGTAGAAGACTAAAGTTTCAAACAGATCCTCAACTTGAAATGAACTAAAAAATTTGCAGTTATGAAAATTTTGGGGGGAAAGGAACCCCAAAACTTCCCAAGAACAGGTGGTCACATTTTAGAAAGGTACAGGTCAGTTTTTGTTGTTCAGGTCTTCATTTCAAAGAAACAGACTTCAACCCTCACAGCTGTCTTTCTCTCTTAGAAAGGAACAGGTCTTCTTTTGTTGTTTGTTTGTTTGTTTTTCCTACGATTGACGTCACAGAGTGCATGGGTAAAGTCTTCACCTGTACTTAACCCAACACATCTCACAGGTGAAACTTAGCACCAAATTATACAGGCTACACAACTCTTCAGCTGGGAAGATATTCTAAAGGTGAATAAAAACTCAAATCTTACGGAAAATTATTCCAATTTAGGCTGTTGTGATACTAAGTCAGTTGCGGGTAGACTGACGTTGATAAAATTGTCACTGTCACTTGGAAATTACAAAAGTGTGGAGTGTTCAAAACACCACAAAGGACACAACACCACAAAAAAACTCTAATCTAAACTTTTAGGTACCTTGCAACACTGCAAACCTGTTTCACAGGGAAATACTAAGTTTAGCCTTGTAGTTTCCAGAGAAAACACCTGTGCCGAGAGCTTGTATATCCGTGGGTGTAAGTTACTGTTACTGTCACTGAAGCATGTCCTGTCCTCACTAAAGCTTTTGTGGCTGTCTTAGCGAGGCCTTGGACAACCATGTAAATCATGGAGCACTTGTCAGGGGGACCCACCTGTTCCCAGGTGTGGGAATACCTTGGTGTCTGGTTACCAGGTACACCACAACAGGTGTTCTGGGGTTAAGGATGGTTAAGTGGCAAAGACACAACTTCCGGACAGGTAACTGATCCTTGAAGTTAAGGCAATACACTGGCCGTTTTTCATTTTTTAAATCTATCTTGTTCCCCCAACGACCCTACGGTCGAGGGACTAGGTAGGTAGGCAACTCCTGTGACTTTATAGATAGGATCTAAGGTTTTAAACCACTTGCAGTGCTCAAAATATCCAATTGCACACTTGCAAACGCAACCACATTTTGCTTGGCACGACTTAATTTTGAACCCAGGTAGCGCAGTGCACAAATATATAACATAAAACATATTTTAAAAGCAATTACATGAAACTTGAAGCAAAGATAATGGATAAGTAGCTGATCTGAAGAAAGTAATAACTCAGAAGTGGAGCAACTTGTAATGTTGATAGCACAACCTGGCTTTTGACTCAGGTCAATAAACTAGGTAGGTATGTTTCCTGTACAACACCCGTGTATAGATAGACAAGGTGGCATCTAAAGTTTTAAACCACTGGTGTTATTTGACACTGATTTCCTACCAAGAAACTTGACACCAGGTGACAGGTGTTCCCATCATCCTGTGCAGCGATGTTCAAAGAAAACAGCTTTCAAGTTTCCTTACGTCATTTCCCCCTGGAGGATTGTCATTGAAAGCCTTTATCTATTAGACCTTGAGTTAAGCCAACTGGTGCAACCACCCTTTGGTGAAACATTTTGTAAAGTCTCCAAGCATGCAACAGCAGCTGGTTACATCAACTACAAGTTTTGTGTTAGTAACAACAAGAAAGTACTCTTAACTCTTTTTTTTAGCATGACCAAATCAGTTTCCACATCCAACCATTCCAGACATCAAAAAGCAGTATGGGTAATGCCATATATGATTGCCCAGTTTAATCTATATGATATCAAATTCTAAAAGCAGGGCTCGAAATAATGGGTGCATGTGCACCCAGGTGCACCCAAACTTGGAGCTGTGCACCCAATTATTTTCTGTGGGTGCACATGGTGCACCCAAATATTTTCTTGGGTTTATGTATGGAAATATATCAAAGTGTACTAGTATACATCATATTCTTGACATCTAAGGGTTGTACTAGTATACATCATATTCTTGACATCTAAGGGTTAGAAAGAAATTAAAATGTCTGTCATGGTACTTGTTTAAGAATTTGATAGCATGTAACTATGTTTGTTACTAGGTTTGTCTGACATTCTACTTAAATTTAAGTGGTGCACCCAAAAACTTTTTGGTGCACCCAATTTTTTAAGCTGGGTGCACCAGTGCACCTAATCCCAAAAATGAATTTCGAGCCCTGTAAAAGAGTTGGAGCGAAAATGCTGCAACAGCTCATTTTGCTGGATAATTTTAAGAAATACTTGCAGATGGACGTGCAAAAGTTAGGTGTGACGGGTCGTTCGGTGTAATATAACCAGCTGCTGCCGTGCCGCATGCCTGCGTAGCTGGTGAGTTACGCTAAAGGGCAGTTATACCGGCAGTATAGATACAAATACAACTCAAATACAGATTCAGATTCAAACTCCTAACCCTTTGGTTCAGATGCCGGGCTGTTCACAACTGAACCACACACAGTAGGTCGGTGTACCTGTAACACAAACCCCTACAACAGGTGGCACCTCTGGGGTATAATCTGATTACAGACCAGCCCACGCTGTGGTCACTAATCTCCCAAACATCTCCCAAACATCGCTCGTCTATCAGGTAATTGGCAGGGACACCAGGTAAGTCCTCATCTTCACTCCTTCAAGTGAGGTAATAGGTGCAAGCACTACAGCAGGGGGCTAGTCCACTGGTAGTGGCATGTGTTTAACTTCCATACTCTTCCTC
This sequence comes from Branchiostoma floridae, assembly GCF_000003815.2. Taxonomy (NCBI): domain Eukaryota; kingdom Metazoa; phylum Chordata; class Leptocardii; order Amphioxiformes; family Branchiostomatidae; genus Branchiostoma; species Branchiostoma floridae. The sequence goes on from NC_049984.1 coordinate 2,774,439, forward strand.
TTAACAGAGAAAGAAGTATGTACCGTTACCATTTTTAAAAGGTTGGAGCAAAAATGCTGTTTCATAAAAGTAAATAATATTCTCCTCACGTTAAGAGGCAGGCTGTTAAGAACTGAACCACACACTGTGAAAGTAGGCCGGCGTACCTGTAACATAAACCACTACAACAGGTGTCTGGAGCATAATCTGATTACAGACCAGGTCACACCGTGGTCACTAATCTCCCAAACATCGCACCTCTATCAGGTAATTGGCAGGAACACCAGGTAAGGCTGTTCAGGCGTGCCGCTAATCTGGGCAGGTACCATTAACGGTTACTCTGATTAAGGGGACCGTACAGAAACAACAGTGGTGCTGCTCAAACTTGAGGCCTCTGGCTTCAAATTCCATCTGAGAGGACGTCCCTAACCGAAGCTATGTACTCATTTTCACTCAGACAAGTAAGGAAATAGGTGCAATGTGTCTGTTATGGTTACTCGGATTAAGGGACCATCCAGAAATGATGGTAGTGCTCCTAAAACACAGGACCTCTGGTTTTACATGACATCCAACAATTCCAAAAGAACGTCCCTAACTACAGTTAGGACTATACCCATTTTCACTATGTCAAGTGAGGAAATGGGTGTCTTTTATGGTTACTCTGAGTAAGGGACCGTACAGAAACAGTGCTTGAAATACCCACTTGCACACTTGCAAACGCAACCACATTTTGCTTGGCGCAACTTATTTTCAAAGCCAGGTGACACAGTGCGCAACCTGAAATTTTGAAGTTGGAATGATGCTTTTCCCCCACCTACATCAGGCCTCGAAATACTTTTTTCAGCCAGGTTGCGCAGGCAGCAACTTGAATCAAAAACCAACTCGCGCCATCAGCATTTCAGGTTGCGCCAAATTTTTCCATTATCTGTAAAAACAGTGCATTTTAGTTGAAGGAAACATAGCACCAAAAAAAGATGCAGGGCAAATTAAGCGCACTTTTCTCAATAAACAACATCCACTTATCAATCTTTTGAAAATAAAGACTGCAACAAAAATAATATCTCAAAGAACCGTGAAAAATTGCGACCTCCGTCGAACAGTGCCGACCATGCGCCCCTCCCCAGTATAGACATCGTCACACTAGCTGTTGTTTTTCCCGCATTCCACCGACAGAATTGTCCCAAACAAGCAAAAAAACTCCCTCTAAAGTAAGCCTATACATGTTATTATCAGCAAGGACGTTAGGCAATCGATGGGTTTTCGTAAACAGTGTCAAAACAAAGCGTGATTTTTTCCGCGAACACAGCGTTGGGACATTAGATATTCCTCCAAAAGCAGCGCCCAGGCGTGTACGTCACGCCAAAATGGCCAATGGGGTGCGACTCTCGCTATTCGAGAGATGTGAGTTACTGCGAGACTTGAGTCAGAATCAAAATGGCGGCTCGGTGAAGCTAAAATCGGCGGAAAATTAGGGCTTACCAAAGGCGTACATCCCCCAAACAGGTCATACATTTTCTGATATTTTTAATAAAGGGCCAGTAACTTAAAGATCGTTTTGCTTTCCAAAAAAAATCAACTTGCGCAACGCGCAACCTGACTTTCTGAACAACTTGGGCACGGAGAAAACTACTTGCGCGGAGGGGGTGCGCAAGTGGTTAATTCGAGCCCTGCTACATACATGAAAAAAGACACATTTTATCTTATCAAGAAATGAATACAAAAGCTTAAGTAGTTACATGTAACTGGAAGAAAAGATAAGTAGCTAATTTGCATAAAGTTATAAGTTGGAAGTGGGGCAACCTGAAATGTTGATGGCGCAACCTCGCTTTTGACTCAGGTTGTCGCCTGGGCAACCTGGCTGAAATGACGAGAAATGACGGTAGCTCTCCTGCAACACGGGACTTCCAAAGCACAGGAAATCACCAATAAAGGAAACACCTGTTCACTTGAGTGAATGGTTCCCACACGGGTTAGTCCCTGATTTAGGGGCTCACAGACCTAATGTTGTAGGGAACATGGAGAAGGCTAGAGTATGGTTTGGAACAGATCCTCAACTTGAAATGAACTAAAAAATTGCAGTTATGAAAATTTGTGGGGGAGAGGAACCCGAAAACTTCCAAGGAAGTCTTCATCTTAAAGAAATAGGTAGCATAATCTTAGAAAGATACAGGTCAGCTTTTGTTGTTGAAAATTTCGCAGGAAGTCTACGTTTCAAAGAAACAGACTTCAACCCCCACAGGTGTCTTAGAAAGGAACAGGTCTTCTTTTGTTGTTTAGGGGCTCACAGACCTTGTTGTAGGGGACATGGAGACCTGTAGTGGCCCAACTACATGTACAGTTAAACCTGTGCAAGAAGACCACTCAGGGGAATGATGGAATCTGGTCTTTATGGACAGGTGGTCACTATAGACAGGATACTTAATGCTTGTGTCAATGGGAAAAATTAACTAACTTAAAGGGACCACTGAAAAGTGGTCTCTTTGGCAAGGTGGACCTATATACTAGTAGTTTATATCACTTGTACAGTTTGAACTGTACATTGGCCAGGTGATCCCCATGTAGAGGTTGTCACTAGTACAGCTTTGACAGTGATTATCATTGGCCAGGTGATCCTCATGTAGAGGTGGTCACTAGTACAGCTTTGACAGTGATTATCATTGGCCAGGTGCTCCATATGCAGAGTACAGGTTTGAGTGTTACAACAAGAGTTTGACAACTTCCTTCTTTGCTGAGATAAAGAATTGTCTTATAGTTTTTGTGTGTTTCAAGAGTTTGAATAAGTTGAACATTGTTCAACAGACACAGATGCACATATATTTCTCAAGAAACTGGCACCTGCACAATAACCTTTGAGGCAAAACATTGATCAAGGACAGATTTCAAGGTCACAGGGAGGGCCCTTTGTCCTTGTTAAGGTGTGATGATCTGAAGGTCACATTCCTGGAGGTGTCAATGTGGTCAAGGTCATGTGTGGCATGGAAAAAATCATCATAACTTAAAGACAAGATAAAAAATAAACTTTTCAAATCTTATTGTTGTTTGAGTAAATGTTAGTACCTTGCGTATCGTTCCATTTTTTACAGGCTTGTCAAGTAAGATTTTAGATGTGATCTGATACGTATGGAAGAAGTTAGAACTGTCTTATACACATCTAGTTGCTTGGGATTTTTCAAAAACACGTTTGAGAAATTTTTTTTAAAATCTTTTTTTCTCTCACCTGATCATCCATGAGTGACACCAGCGGAGATATCACCAAGGTGATGCACTTTGACCTCTTGGCGTACATGTAGGCTGGCAGCTGGTAACAGAGCGACTTTCCCGCGCCCGTGGAGAGTACTACCAACGTGGACATGCCTGAGGGAGAGGATCGGAAAGACTTGTGCTTTAGGCCATACAGGGCTCGAAATACCACCTGCATACGCAGGTTAGTGCAGGTAAAATTGGAGCTGTGCAGGTATTTCTGGTGTCTACCTGCACCTAACCTGTACTGGTCCATGTACTGGGTTTTATACATAAATGTCCTATGATGTAGGTGTATGTGGATTGTTATTAGCTGCATTGACTGTTACCACAGGCCGGGGGAGATAAATATCGTAAATATTTGTGCTGTAACTCAAATGTAAGAACGTTCTGTGTTCTGGATCGGTCTATATTTTACGGTATCCTACAGGCTTCTACTTGGAGAGGTTCGAAAAGGGTTGTGCTGTACCTGTAAAAACACCCTGCATTCTGGATCGGTCTAGTTTATAGTTTAGTTTATTCAGAAAAAAATCAGCCTCGCAGCCTGTGAAAACAAACTGAATATCACTGATTTGTACAAAATTGTTGCATGGCGAATACAAAATAGATATATAAAATTAATAAACAACTACAATACATGACGCAGAAACACCTAAACAAAGTTGTACGTAATACCTTACAAAGAAAACGGTGGCTATATCTTAAGGTATCCAACAGGCTTCTCCTGGAGGGGATCGTAAAGATTTGTGCTGTAAATCGACTGCAAAAACATTCCATGCTCCGGATCGGTCTATTTTATGGTATTACAATAGGCTTCTACTTGTTTTCCACTGGTTTCTATGAAAAGATTTCAATGCGCTTTGTCGCAATTCTGTCGCATTCTCAAGTGAGTAGTTTTGGGGAACAAAAAGTACGAAAGACAACAAGAATACAAAACGTACTTAACACAATTCAACAGTATGCCTTGTGCATCTATTGTTATAAACTTCAATTTTTCGTTTCCGCAAACAGCCCAGCCAATAGGAAATGTGACATAGGCCTAAGACTTTATTTGCATATTCATGCCCCAATGGGACTAAATGCAGTAAGTTAGATACTGTTAATGCATTTAAGTTCGCGGGGATTTAATTTTGCGGTAGCTGGAAAATTGACTTTTCGCGGTGGTTTTAAGTTTGTGGTAGCACCATGCTGACTGTCCATGCACTGTAGTCTCTTACTGCCATGGAAAAATGTTCGCGAAAGCCACGAACATTAAACCCCTGCGAAAGTTTATGCATTTACAGTATAAAGAGAATAACAGGGAAGCTATAGCCTGAGTATTATCCTCCGTAGTGACCGCTGGCTCACAACTTTTGCTTGTTAACAGCGAAAGTCGTGAGCCAGCGGTCACTACGGAGGATGATACTCA